>NW_020838006.1:9551602-9574053 GCF_003676395.1 Aethalodelphis obliquidens
AAAGATGTTAAAAAAAAAAAAAGGAAATTAAAAGCGAAAAAAAAAAAAAGTTTGATCTGAGATTCCTAATGAAGAATTCCAGTGCAGCCAATATAAATGAGCCTATATGAGCAATTACATTTATATGAATAATCTGGTGATGTATATTGAAACCAGACTTATTTTGAACTAATCAGCCTTAATTTGGCTGGACTTAGTAAAAAATGAGGATAATCTAGAGAGAAAAATTATGTTTCAATAGTATAGCTTTGTGGATATTGAAGTTTTGTATTTAGTATCTATGTCCAAGATGGCTCCTTATTGCTGTTACCTTATTATAAAGTTTAATTGAACTAGTAAAAGAATATCCTAAGCTTGTTTCTAAAGCCAATCATGGTAATCTATATCTTTGGATGAAGATCAGATGCCCTGTGACCTACAACTAAGAGATTATGCACACTGGAAAAGATATTATTTAAAGGATTGTCAGCAAACTAAATAAAAAGACCCTTAAAAGATACTCTTAACTATGATATGTACCACAAAACTGAAGGGAATTTACTCGATTTCATATTTCCCATTTAAGAAGGGCCTCTGCATTTGAATGTCTATAGAAAAGACTGCTAACTCCAAACGACACCCACATCAGGATGAAAAGAAGACAACAGCAGTGGA
Source organism: Aethalodelphis obliquidens (assembly GCF_003676395.1). Classification (NCBI taxonomy): domain Eukaryota; kingdom Metazoa; phylum Chordata; class Mammalia; order Artiodactyla; family Delphinidae; genus Aethalodelphis; species Aethalodelphis obliquidens. Next base: position 9,552,257 of record NW_020838006.1, read on the forward strand.
AGACAGCTGACATAAAAATCTGGACCAGGCCCGTAAGAACCATCCAACTAATTCAGACTGCACTGTTTATCAAATGTTTGTCTTCCTACTTCCTATCAAAATGGAAAGTTATTGTTTTACTTCTAACCATATTTTTCACCCCAGTGTTCAGCATGAAAAAAAAAATTCTCTAGTGAAGTTGTAACAGAGTATAAATATTCATGACATGTATCCCTGCTTGTTTTAAGTGTATTGCTAAACGTGTACAATGCTTGTGTGACAATTAAGTACAAGTGATAAACTGTATACCCTGCAAAGCATTTTCCTATTCACATACCTGTGAGCCTGTTCATGATATCTGATGAGTTTTCCCCCAACATGGAGAACTAAGCAAAAAAAAAAAAAAAAAAAGGCATAGGACCAAGGGACATAAATGGACCCAGAGCAGGCAACTGGGCGACCACTCTGGCAACGCTGGAAAAACATATTGATTATCAATCAATGGGTCTATTTTGGGTCTATTAAACATGCATTGTACATCTGCTTTAGCCATTAAAAAAATCAAAATGAAATAACTGTGGTTCAGACGTCCAAAATGGAACTAGGTGGCCAGTATGGATGTGGGTTCAGACATGTTCCTACACTACTGCAAACTTGAATTCTCTAAACTTTATCAGACTTAAGAATATCATCAGCCATTTTCAAAACAATATCTAATGGCAGCTGCCAACTGCAACCTTATCCTCTCAAGGTCTTGTAACTATGAAACCTTTTTCCTACTTTAAAAATAGTAATAGCAAATGAGACAGCTCAAGCTATAGCCTCCCAGCAAAAGCCTACTTGGTTACTAAATATCTGTAAAAAGGAAGCACTCCAAAACTTATTTTCCTGGTTGCCATCTGAAATAGGATTATTTTGAAGAATACTACAAAGGTGTATTTTAACCATTATCTGCATTGTAATATGTCTAATAATTTTCAAATGTTTGTCTAGGTGCTATGACAAAGCAATCAAACAGAGAGGTAATATTTTCTTAATATAAAATATTGATGCTAAGCTTCAAATTCGAGATTATTTCCAACTCTGTGTCCATTCCCCAAATTAGTCAGGACTATGCCCCACATCAGCAGGAAGTAACCAGAGCGGTTGTCACCCCATTCCCACAGAGAAGGGGAAAATTGAAACAGAGATGGACTGACACTGAGTTCTTCTGCCAAGTTTATGATTAGCCTCTCAATCTAAAACATCCCCTTTCATGTGCTGCAGCTATTCCTTCTCAACTGAGGAATATCAAAGAAGAAGGGGGATTGAAACCATGTACAAGCACCTGTGTCCTTCTCTTTGAAGAAGAACGCTGACTCAAGAGTCAGTGATTGGGAAATGTGAAGATGTAGAAACAAACAATAGCAGATGGGCTGGGGAACTGGTAAGAATTTATAATTCTGTCAAGTAGCAGAATCACCCAAGTTAGAGTTTTCTGAAAGATATAAAGGCCTGACACGCATTCCTGAGTTCTTTGTACAGGAAGCAGTCCCCTCCAGATGAAAACTACTGACAGCAAGAACATAGACCCCAGACTGGATGAAAACCAAAGGTTAATGAAGTTTGAAATTTCACCCCGATGCCAGCCAATCTGAGAATTTGCCATGAGGTGATCATGCTCTGCTTCTTAAACACTATAAAACTACTCACTACCCCCTCCAGGGTGGGCCACAGACTCTTGAGGGCATTAGACTGCTGTGGCCTCCTTTGCCTGACAAAGCAATAAAAGCCACACTTTTCTACTTCACACAACACTCTGTCTCCGCCTTCCTATTCGGTACGGGTGACGAGAGGCGAAGTTTCAGCAACAATATGATCATCTCAAGGTCCATCTGTGTTGCTGCAAGTGGCATTATTTCATTCTTTTTATGGCTGAATAATACTCCATGGTCTATACATACCAAAACTTATTTATCCATTCATCTATGAACATAGGGTTCCTTCCGTGTCTTTGCTATTGTAAATACTGCTGCAATGGATGTTGGGGTGCATGGGTCTTTTTGAATACGGGTTTTCTCTGGATATAGCACAAGGAGTGGGATTGCCAGATCATCTGGTAGCTTTTTGTAGATTTTTAAGGAACCTCCATACTGTTCTCTATAGTGGCTGTTACCAGTTGCCATTCCCACCAGTAGCTTAGGAGGGTTCCCTTTTCTCCACGCCATCTCCAGCTATTATAGTTTGTAGACTTTTGGATAATGGCCATTGTGACTGGTGCAAGGTGAGACCTCATTGCAGTTTTGATTTGTGTTCCTCTAATAATTAGTCATGTTGAGCATCTTGGCGTGTGCTTTTTTTTTTTTTTAAAACAGTATGAGTGAAAGTTACCTCTTGAAATTGGCTTTGTGACATTCTGCCCTGATCTGAATGTTTTTTGGATTGCTTACCACAGGACATTGCTTGAGGGCAGGTGTCATTTACAGCCCCCCAGGCCTTGTGAATATGAACATGTGCCCATGAGCACCAGATTTAAAGTTGTTGTTTCAGGAACCAGCCACAAGGCGGCAGCATTTTCTCATACCCAGCTCTGGTTACTCCTGCAACAACCACCTTAGAGAAAGTTGTGTTCCCCAGTTGTAACTTTGAGTGGTATGTGCTAGAACCAACACCCAAGGGAGTGTCCCTGGTGTCCAGTGGTTAAGACTCTTCGCTTCCAATGCAGGGGGTGTGGGTTGGATCCCTGGTCAGGGAACTAGGATCCCACAAGCCCCAGGGTCAAAAAAAAAAAAAAAAAAAAAAGAAATTCCAGGGGGTTGTGTCTTATAACCTCTTCCCCCTTACCCTTCTTGCCCGGGTCAGAACCCAACCCTTGGAGAACCACTCTGCTGAGGGTGCTGTCCTCCGGAGGTGGGGCGACTGTGAAGAAGGAGGATGGAGGTGGGAACCTTCCCAGCAGGAGACATGGAGACCAGGTAACTTTTCAAAGCTCTTGCAGCCCAGTGAGTCTACCCTCCTTTGGGTGCACTGGGCTTGGTTTAGCTGTAGGAGTGCAGGCCTGGATCTGGAGATGGTGGTTCCATGCACAGGGGACCAGGTACTCCTGGTCCAAGGAGGGCTCATTTCCTGGCACATCCTTCCCAGCACCAAGTCCCTTGGACAGTCCAGGCCTTGGGACTGAAGCCTACCAAGGCTCCAGGGATGTGACACCAGCTTGGGTCAGCGAGGCCTGAGGTGATCATATGAGGCATTTCTTAGTTTTAGGGGTTTTTTTAATTTAGTTTTTATTTTCTAGTGGAGTATAGTTGATTTACAGTGTTGTGTTTTCTTAGGTGTTTGGCAATGTGATTCAGTTATAGATAGACATATATTTGTTCTCTTTCCAATTCCTTTCCCATATAGGTTATTAAAGAGTGTTGAGTAGAGTTCCCTGTGCTATACAGAATGTCCTTGTTATCTATTTTATATATATTGGGGTTTATGTGCTAATCCCAACCTCCTCATTTATCCCTTCTGCCACCTTTCCCCTTTGGTAACCGTATGTTTGTTTTCTAAGTCTGTGAGTTTGTTTCTGTTTTGTAAATGCCTTCATTTGTATCAATTTTTGGTTTCCTCCTGTAAGTGATATCATGTGATCTTTGCCTTTCCCTTTCTGGCTTACTTCACTGAGTCTGATCATCTCTAGGTCCATCTATGTTGCTGTAGGTGGCATTATTTCATTCTTCTTAATGCCTGAGTAATACTGCATTGTCTATAGGTACCACATCTTCTTTATCCATTCATCTGTTGGTGAACATTTTCACTGCTTCCATGTCTTGGCTATTGTAGATCCTACTGTAGTGGACGTTGCAGTGTGTGGGTCTTTTCTAATATGGGTTTTCTCTGGATATACCCCTATGAGTGGGATTGCCAGATCATCTGGTACCTTTATTTGTAGTTTTTTAAGGAACCTCCATACTGTTATTTATACTGGCTGTTACCAGTTTCCTTTCCAACAAGATTGTGCCAAGATTTAAAACTAGTGCTTTCAGGCACTCAGTATTCACCAGGACTACAGGGATGTAAATGACTCCTGCCCTCAAGAAATGTCCTTCTGTAGGTAATCAAAAAACAATACAAAGATTGCCAATTTTCAAGAAGGCAATTGCAGCAGCCAAATTTTACTCACACTGTTTAAAGAAAGGTCATGAAAAGATACTCAACATCGGTAATTGTTAGAGACCTGCAAATCAAAACTACAACGAGGTATCACGTCGCAACAGGCCGCATGATTATCATAAAAATGTCTACAAACAATGCTGCAGAGGGCGTGAAGAATAGAGTTCCCTCCTACACTGTTGGTGAGATTATAAAGTGGCAACAGACACTACAGAGACCAGTATGGAGGTTCCTTAAATACTGAAAACAGAGCTACTATACGATCAAGGAATCCCACTCCTTGGCATATATCCAGAGAAAACCATAATTCAAAAACACACATGCGGGCTTCCCTGGTGGCGCAGTGGTTGAGAGTCCGCCTGCTGATGCAGGGGACATGGGTTCGTACCCCGGTCTGGGAAGATCCCACCTGCCGCGGAGCAGCTGGGCCCGTGAGCCATGGCCGCTGAGCCTGCACGTCTGGAGCCTGTGCTCCTCAATGGGAAAGGCCACAACAGTGAGAGGCCTGCGTACCACAAAAAAGAAAAAAAAAACAAGAAAAACCATACGTGCACCCCAAGTTTCACTGCAGCACTATTTACAATAGCCAAGACATGGAAGCAACCAAATTGTCCATAGTCAGATGAATGGATAAAGAAGAAGTGGTAGATAGAAACAATGGGCTATTAGTCATGAAAAGGATGAAATAATGCCACTTGCAGCCACATGGATGGACCCAGAGGTGATCACACTAAGTGAAGTAAGTCTGTTGCAACAAAAATAGAAATGAGGTTTTTCCTCTCCTGTTAACAAGGAAAAGAAAGGGAACAGTGAACAGACTAGAGGAGAAACATAAACTGGCCTGAAAGAGGTAATCAATCCTAGTTTCACTTTAACTATCACTCATCTGTAGTGTCTGTAACTAGATTTGGTTTTCACAAAGCTAACCTCTAACACTCTCTGACGCTATGTGAATTACATCCTGCACCTATCACTCCTTAACTCTGTTTGAATTATATCCTGCCCCTAACATACTCTGTGTTTACACTCCCTGCACTCCCCTGTAGCAAATCACCCCTTGTAGCATTCTGCATTTCAGGAAGGAGGTTGCAGGCCGATAAGTTAGAGACAAACGGACCCAATTACCGGGTTGCCTGACGCTAGCTGTGACTGTTTTGAAATAATGCGGAAAGAAGAAAAATGCGAGACCTTCACCACTTTCATCCTTATCACCTACCCCGGACTTCGAGCCTCACCTATAGGACTTCCCCTTATGCCCCAGGGAAGGGGGTCACAGTTCTTGAGGTGTTAGTGTGCTGCATTTTCCCCTTTCCCTGTCAAAGATAAAGCTATTTTTCTTTTTCTCCAAAACTCTGTCTCCATATTTCTGTTCGGCATTGGTGCACAGAGAGCCAAGATTTTGGCATCAAATCCGAGAGAGAAAGATAAATATATGATATCACTTACAGGTGGAATCTAAAAATTGATACCAAGGAAGTAATTTACAAAAGAAACAGACTCACAGACTTAGAAAACACACTTATGTTTACCACAGGGGAAAGGTAGGGGAAAGGGATAAATTAGAGGTTGGGATTAACATATATACACTAATATGTATAAAACACATAATCAACAAGGACCTACTGTATAGCATAGGAAATTCTACTCAACACTCTGTAATAACCTATATGGGAACAGAATCCAAAAAAGAACAAATATATGTCTATGTATAAGTGAATCAAGTTGCTGAACACCTGAAAAAACGCAACATTGTAAATCAACTATACTCCACTAGAAAATAAAAAATAAAAAAAAAAACTAAAACAAAGAAATGCCTCATATGATCACCTCAGGCCTCGCTGACCCAAGCTGATGTCACATCTCTGGAATCTCGGCAGGCTTTGATCCCAAGGCCTGGACTGTCCAGGGACTTGGGGCTGGGAAGGATGTGCCAGGAAATGAGCCTTCCTTGGACCAGGAGTACCTGGTCTCCTGTGCATGGAACCACCATCTCCAGATCCAGGCCTGCACTCCTACAGCTAAACCAAGCCCAGTGCACCCAAAGGAGGGTAGACTCTCTGGGCTGCAAGAGCTTTGAAAAGTTACCTGGTCTCCACGTCTCCTGCTGGGAAGGTTCCCACCTCCATCCTCCTCCTTTACAGTCACCCCACCTCCGGAGGACAGCACCCTCAGTAGAGCGATTTGCAGGGGTTGTCCCAGGGATGAAGGGTAAGGGGGAAGAAGTAATGAGACAGCATCACTTGCGTGTTTCTTTTGGCACGTTCACTCCAATTTACAACCCAGAAACACGACTTTCACTAAGGCTCTGGTTGCCCGAGTTCCCAGAGTGGGGCATGAAGAAATCCTGCTGCCTTGTGGCCATTTCCCGTAACAGCAACATTAAAACCAGTGGTCTTGGGCACTTAATAGTCACAAGGCCTGTGGGGCTGTAAATAACATCTGTCCTCTAGAAATATCCAGGGGTAGGATGGGATCAAGATGGCAGGGGAGTAGGACGTGATGCTCAGCAGAGCTCAGCTTCTCCCCAAAGATACATCAAACATACATCCATGTGTGAAACAACTCTCAGAGAACATCTACTTGAACAGTATCAGAAGATCTCAGACTTCCAAAAGGGCAAGAAAATCTCCAGGTAACAGGGTAGGGTAGAAGAGAGACAGAGACAGAGACAGAGACAGAGACAGAGAGAGAGAAGGAAAATCAGGACAGGACCTGTGCCTCTGGGAGGGAGCTGTGAAAGTGGAAAGGTTTCCACACACTGGGAAGTCCCCTCACTGGCAAGGACAGAGGGAGAGTTTTTGCCTCAGAGCAGAGTGCAGCAACAGGTGTTTGGAGCGCAAAGCGGAGAGAGACCTGCACACATGTTCAGTACTGCCTGGCTCTCCACAGCCTGAGACACTTGTCTGCTTGCCTACTGGGACGGGTGGGGGCTAGGTGCTGAGGCTCGAGCTTCAGACGTCAGACCCGGAGGAGAGGACGGGTTGGCTGCGTGGAGACAGCCTGAGGGGGCTAGGGTGCAGTGTGCCACAACTGAGGGAGTTGGGGAAGAAGCCTGGGCCCATCAGAGAGGCAAGGCACCATTGTCGGGGGGGGGGGGCACACGAGGAGAGGGGTGGGCCCGCCATAGGAGCTCCTTCTCTGCCCACTCACAGGCAGCAGGGCACTGCCTACCGCCTCTCAAGCTCCAGCGGGGGGCATGAGCCGTGGCTGCCATCTTGGACTCCAGAACGGGCCTGGACTGCTGCCACCACCACCACGGAGGGTCCTGTGAGCGGGTGCAGGTCACTGCCCTCACCCTCCCAGGAGCCTGTTCAGCCCACTGCCAAGGATCCCACGATCTGGGGCCAACTTTCCCAGGAGTGTGCATGGTCCACCACCACTGCTGATGGCCCTGCAACCTGGCGCCGACCACTGCCCCCACATCCAAGAGGCCACACGACCCACCTCCACCACCTAGGGCCCCAAGATCCAGGGTGATCTTCCCCAGGGGCCTGCAACCCACCGCTGCTGCTGCAGAGGGACCCATGACTAGGAGCCAGCCACTGCCCCTGCCTTCCTGGGAGTCTGTGCAAGCCATGCACCTGCACACCTGCACACCCCCTATCAAGGGGGTAGCAGCCAGCACACACTGAGGTAAGAGACGGCAAGCATCCAAACCAAAAGCAGCCCTCCTGCCAAAAAAAATGTTAAACCTACACAAGCTACACAGGGACGCCCCCGCATATAAACAGCCCTCCAAGACTACAATAGATACTTGTTTTCCTAAACTCACAGACTAAGAGAAATAGAACCACAGAACTGAAATAAAGAAGCAGAGGATCCACTCTCAGCTAAAAAAACCAAGAAAATTCCCCTGAAGGAAAAAACAATGAAACAGACCTCTTCAGTCTAACAGACACTGATTTCAAAAGAGAGGTAATGAAAATACTGAAGGAATTAAGAAAGGCTATGGACAGAAATTCAGATTACTGTAAAAAGGAACTAGAAACTATAAAGAGGAGCCAAGAAAAATTAGAAAATTCATTTCCCGAGATGAAAGCTGAGCTCAAGGCAGTGAATAGCAGAATGAATAATGTGGAAGAGAGAATAAGTGATCTGGAACATAGAATAATGGAAATTACCCAATCAGAAGAGCAGACAAAAAGCCAAAGGAAAAAAAAAATAGCAATATAAGAGACCTATGGGATAATATAAAGCAGGCCAATCTACATGTTATAGGGATTCCAGATGGAGAAGAAAGAGAAAAGGGGATTGAAGATGTATTTGAAGAAATTATGGCTGAAAAGTTCCCAAACCTAAAGAAGGAAACAGATATCCAGATACAGGAAGCACAGAGGGTCCCAGACAAGATGAACCCAAACAGACCTACACCAAGATATAATAAAAATGGCAAAAGTTAAAGAGAGGATTCTAAAGTCAGCAAGAGAAAAACAAAGAGTTCTTTACAAGGGAACCCCCATGAGTCTATCAGCTGATTTCTCTACAGAAACACTGCAGGCAAGAAGGGAGTGACAAAATATATTCTAAGTCTTGAAAGAGAAAAATATGCAATCTAGAATACCCAGCAAGATTTTCATTTGGAATAGGAGGAGAAATAAAGAATTTCTCAAACAAGCAAAAACTAAAAGAATACAGCAATACTAAACCTATCCTAAAAGAAATAACTGAAAGGTCATTTCTAAATAGAAAAGATAGATGCAAGAAGAAATAGGAAGGAGAAAACCACAATTGGAAAGTAAATCACTTAAATTAGCCAGTATATGGATCAAAAAGAAAAACAAAACCTATTTGTGAAAGCAATGATAAACATAAGGAACAGCAAAAGGATAAACATGAAGATGTAAAAAGGGACATCAAAATCATAAAATGTGGGGAAGGAGAATAAGAAAATGCTGATTCTTTTGGGTTTTTTTAAGAATGTTTAAGCCTATATAACTGTCAGTCTAAAGCAAGCATATATAACAAGGGGTTAACAACAGTTGAAAAACAGGGCAACCACAAATCAAGAACATACAATAGGTTCACAAAAACCAAAAAGAACACAAGCATAAAATAAAAGGAAATCATCAAACCACAAAAAGAAAAAGAAAGGAATGAAGAAGAAACAAAGAATCAACTGGAAAACAAGGTTTGAAATGGCAATAAATAGACATGTATCAATAATTACCTTAAATGTCAAGGGAGGGCTTCCCTGCTGTGCAGTTGTTAAGAATCCGCCTGCCAATGCAGCATACACATATTTGAGCCCTGGTCCGGGAAGATCCCACATGCCGTGGAGCAGGTAAGCCTGTATGGCACAACTACTGAAGCCCACACGCCTAGAGCCCATGTTCCGTAACAGGAGAAGCCACCGCAATGAGAAGCCCATGCACTGCAATGAAGAGCAGCCCCCGCTCGCTACAACTGGAAGAAAACCCATGCACAGCAACAAAGACCCAACACAGCCAAAAATAAATAAATAAAAACATTAAAAAAAACACTAAGGAAATCTGAATAAAGTATGAACTTAAAAAAAAATGTCAACAGACTGAGTGCTCCAATCAAAAGGCACAGAGTGTCAGACTGGATAAAAAAAAAAGAGCTTACAGTATGCTGCCTACAAGAGACCCACCTTAGGGCAAAGGACACACATAGATTGAAAGTGAGGGGATAGAAAAAGGTATTTCATGCAAACAGAAATAACAAGAAAGCAGGAGCTGCAAGACTCGTATCAGACAAAATAGACTTTAAAGCAAAGGCTATAAAGAAAGATAAAGAAGGACACTATATAATGATAAAAGGATCAATACAAGAAGAGAATTTTATACTCATCAACATACATGCACCTAATATAGGAGCACCCAAATATATAAAACAAATACTAACAGACATAAAAGGAGAAATTGACAGGAATACAATAATAGTAGGAGATTTAAACACCCCACTCACATCAATGGACAGATCTTCTAGAGAGAAAATCAATAAGGAAACAGAGATCCTAAATGATACAATAGAACAGTTAGACTTAATTGATATTTTCAGGACATTACATCAAAAAAAAATCAGACTACACATTCTTTTCAAGTGCACATGGAACATTCTCTAGAATTGACCACATACTATGGCACAAAACTAACTTCAACAAATTTAAGAGTATAGGAATTATTTCAAGCATCTTCTCTGACCACAGTGGCATGAAACTAGAAATCAACCACAGGAAAAGAAATGAGAAAAAAACAATTACATGGAGACTAAGTAACATGCTACTAAAAAACCAACTGGTCAATGACAAAATCAAAAAGGAAATTTTAAAAATACCTTGAGACAGGGCTTCCCTGGTGGCGCAGTGGTTGAGAGTCCGCCTGCCGATGCAGGAGACACGGGTTCGTGCCCCGGTCCGGGAAGATCCCACATGCCGCGGAGCGGCTGGGCCCGGAGCCTGTGCTCCACGGTGGGAGAGGCCACAGCAGTGAGAGGCACGCGTACCGCCAAAAAATACCTTGAGACAAACGACAGTGAAAACACAACCATACAAAATCTATGGGACGCAGCAAAAGCAGTTCTTAGAGGGAAGTTCATAGCAATACAGGCCTTCGTCAAAAAAACAAGAAAAATCTCAAGTAAACAACCTAACCTACCACCTAAAAGAATTAGAAAAAGAATAACAATACCTAAAGTCAGAAGAAAGATGGAAATAATAAAGATCAGCGTGGAGATAAATAAAATAAATATTGAAAAAACAACAGAAAAAATCAACAAAACCAAGAGCTGGTTCTTTGAAAGGGTAAACAAAATTGACAAACCTCTGGCTAGGCTCACCAAGAAGAAAAGAGAGAGAACCCAAATAAACAAAATAAGAAATGAAAAAGAGGTGACAGTTTGCACATGGAAAATAAAGTGAGCACTTCAACCACGTGTGGCGTATGACTCAAACCCACCGCCTGCCTGCGCAGAACATTCCAGAGGCAGAGCCTCCAAGGCACACAGACCCGCCTGTGGCTCTGGGAGGTTGCATCCCCTCCCACTCCCTACCTGTAGGTCCTTCCTGGCCGGCAGGGCGGATGCTGTAGAGCAGGTGGTGCTCATTCCAGGCCGATGGGCGCACATGGAACCCATGTTTCACTGTCAGTTTTTGTGCTTGATTTTGAGAATGGAATTATAGGGATTTTTAAAAAATGTATCTTAACTGATGTCTGTCAGTGTTTACAGCGCTGCCTCCAGGCTTTTAGATCCCTAGTTAGCTGGACGGGGAGGCATTTTGGTCACCAGTTCACTCTTGTGCTTTGATGTTTTCCTGTCTTTCTATCCCACTCTGTTCCCAAGAGCAAAGATTAATTTAAAGGCAAAGATGGAGTCACTGTAAACTAACCTGTCCTCATTTACACCTTCCTTTTCTTTTCCAGTGCAGAAATTAAAATAAGTATAAAGCAAAAAAATAACCCCACAAAAACAAAAAAAACAAACCACTGTGCTTCCCTGGTGGTGCAGTGGTTAAAAATCCACCTGCCAATGCAGGGGACACGGGTTCGATCCCTAGTCCAGGAAGATCCCACATGCTGCAGAGCAACTAAGCCTGTGCACCACAACTACTGAGCCTGCACTCTAGAGCCCACGAGCCACGACTGCTGAGCCCGAGTGCCACAACTACTGAAGCCAGTGTGCCTAGAGCCCATGCTCCACAACAAGAGAAGCCACCACAATGAGAAGCCCATGCACCCCAATGAAGAGTAGCCCCTACTCGTTGCAACTAGAGAAAGCCTGTGTGCAGCAATGAAGACCCAATGTAGCCAAAAATAAATTAATTAAATTTAAAAAGAAAAGAACACTACAGGCCAATATCTTTGATGAATATAGATGGAAAATTTCTCAAGAAAATATTAGCAAACTGAATGCAACAACACATAAAAAAGATCATACACCACGACCAAGTGGGATTCATCCCAGGTTCACTAGGATGGTTCAACATACACAAATCAATCAATGTAATACACCACACTAACAAAAGAAAAGTCAAAACCACATTATCATCTCAATAGGTACAGAAAAAGCACTTGACAAAATTCAACATCCATTCATGATAAAAACCCTTACCAAAGAGGGAATAGAGTGAACATATCTCAACATAATAAAAGCCATTTGTGACAAACCCACAGCCAATATCATACTGAACAGTGAAAAGCTGAAAGCCTTCCCCCTGAAATCTGGAACAAGACAAGGATGCCCACTCTCACCACTTCTCTTCAACATAGTATTGGAAGTTCTAGCCACAGCAATCAGACAAGAGAAATAAATAAAATGTATCCAAATTGGAAGGAAAGAGGTAAAACCATCACTATATACAGATGACATGATACTATATATAGAAAACCCTAAGGACTCCACATAAAAGCTACTATAATAAATTAATTCAGCAAAGTAGAAGGATACAACATTAACATTTGGAAATCATTTGCATTCCTTTACACTAACAATGAAATATCAGAAAGGGAATGTAAAAAAATAATACCTTCTAAAATCACACCAAAAAACCCCCCACAAAACCTAGGAATAAACCTGACCAAGGAGGTGAAAGACTTATATGCTGAGAAGTATAAAACGTTAATAAAGAATATTAAAGAGGATTCAAAGAAATGGAAAGATAATCCCATGCTCTTGGATTAGAAGAGGTATAAAGGCGATGTGGTATGTATACACAATAGACTATTACTCAGCCATTAAAAAAGAATCAAATTCTGCCACTTGCAGCAACATGGATGGACCTAGAATGTATTATATAGTACCTTAGTGAAATAAGTTAGAGAAAGAAAAATACTCTATGTTCTCACTTACACATGGAATCTAAAAAATGCAAGAAAGGAATGTATGTAACAAAATAGCTATAGACTCACAGAGAACAAATTAGTGGTTACTGGTGGGGAGAGGGAAGTGGGGAGGGAGGGAGAGTAGTTTGTTTCTCTTAATCCAATACCCCTATGTAGAAAATAAACAAGGATATATTGTACAGCACAGGAAAATATAGCCATTATTTTGCAATAACTTTAAGTGGAGCATAATCTATAAAAATATTAAATCAATATGTTGTACCCCTCAGACTAATGTAATATTGTAAATCAACTGTACTCCAGTGGCAGTGACATAAAGCTGCAGATCGCATAGCCATGGCGAGAGGGCTCAGGTTTCAGGCCTGCTTCCCTTGTCATGTAGTCCCCAGGGATCAGATCTGATTTCAGCCCGCCTCCAAGGGTGGGCAACTTGCTGGCGCCTGTGCGCTCCCAGAGCTCATAGAGGTGGCACCAAGAAGGAGGCTGCTATGGTGGTCCTGCACCTCCCTTCACCTGCCCCTCAACAATGGTGCTTCGCTTCTGTGGCTGGCCTGGGCTTCTTCCGCGCACACCCCCGCTTGGGCACATACTATACTCCAGCCCCTTCAGGCTGTCTCCGTGCAGCCAACCCCAGTCCTCTCCCTTGGTCTGTCCTCTGAAGCCCAAGTTTCAGCACCCAGCCCCCGCACATACCAGCAGGCATGATTCTTGGGCTGAGAACTGCACAAAGTAGCACAGATCCTCTGTGCAGGTCTTTGTTTTGTCTGCTGCAAACTGGCTGCTGCGCCCTCCTCCTAGTCTCTGCAGTTCCCTTTCTGTCCCAGCTGATCTCCGCACCAGTGAAGGGGCTTCCCAGGGTGAGGGAACATTTCCTCTTTCACAGCTCCCTCCCAGGGTTGCAGGTCCTGTTTTCTTCCTTTCTTTTTTCTTTTATCCTATTTCATTATGTGGAGATCTTTCTTGCACTTCTGGATGTCTGAGATCTTCTGCTAGTGTTCAGTAGGTATTGTGTGAGGATTGTTCCACATGTAGATGTATTTTTGATGTATTCAGTATTTGCAGGACAAGGTGAACTCCACATCCTTCTATTCCACCATCTTGATTCAATCCCTGTATGATTTTTTTGCCCTTTTTCTTCTACTACAGGAAATCAAATGATCAGTGCCTGAAGAAGACTGACTAGAGGCCCAAGGACACAGCAAATATCAAGGTCATCACACAAACATCAGCCCCACAGCACCCTAAAGCCCAGAACCTAAAGAAGCAGAAGAGGGGACAAACTGCCTTAAAAAGGACATTAAGTCATGTATACTTCCTGCAAGAGTGTATCAGAGAGCTTGTTTCCACCGATATTGACAAGAGACGCTACAAAGGCAGTTTAAGTTTCCAATATAATAGGGAAAAAACCGTTACATTGGCATTGTATTGTATTTTCCCCGACTATCTTTGAGGTTGGGTGCCTCTTCATATGTAACATGATCATTTTTATTTCTCTTTCAGTGAAATTTAATTTCACAGGTTCCAAATATTTTTATTTGGTCACTACTATTTTTTGTCTTGAGAGGCCGTTCAAATATACTTTATATTTGTGGTGTCTTCTCCCACAGCATCCTTCCAAGCCAATTACTGTCCACCCAGTCACTAAAAAATTTGTCAAGGAACTTGTTTTCACACGTCACCCACCACTCAAGACACCTGATATGAGGGCGATCTGCCTTGAACAGCCTTACATCAAGAACTCTGTACTGAGCTCTTTGCTCTCAACTTGTGGACCAGATAAATAATGAGGGTATCATTATTACCTCACAACCTGCACCAAGCACATTGGTCAGTGCTCAAACATCATTGCCAAGGTGACAGGCAACAGGCCTGGGATCTTCTCCTATGATGTCCCCAGCCTGCCACCAAGACATCTGGTCTGGACCATGTCATCAACCACAAGGCACAACTCAAGTGTCCTGAAGTAGACTCAGTGTGTGGACCAGAGCCTGTCAAACATAAATGTGACCAGGACTCCAAACTCAGGCCCCCGGCAAGAGATCGTCCCAGGTCTCCATCCAGTTTTGCTAGAACCTCCCCCCTCCACCCTACCCGCTACTCTACCCCCAATAAAGTAAGACTCAGGTCCCTATTTTCCTCTGACGATACTCAGAGACCTGATCTGTGGAATTGTCCATAGTCTTCATCCTCTTCCCAGTACAACTGGACTTGGATACACACAGGCACATCAAATGACCATAAGGCCACCTGCCCCAGTGCTAAGCACTGACTCCCAGCCTCTACCCAACTCACCTCGCCCAATCCAGGCCTGCACTGTCCCCCAACCCCCACCATCTATGCACGTTCCAGACCAACCCCCCCAGAATTGTCTTCATGATGGGACAAGGGATGGGAGAAGGGCTCCAGGTTCAGAACAACTTTCATTTCATCCTCCTGAGAACCCTGCTCCTACAAGTCAGATGTTTCACATCTTAGAGGAATCTGGGTCATCCTACCCCATGTCCCAGTCCATGTTCTCCATGAGGACTTTCTGGTCTCCTCCTCTGAGGAGAGTGATCTGCCCCACCCCAAGGCACGGAAGACAGCCTCCAGGCTAACGTGTCTTAGAGGGGACTACTGCAGTAAAAGAAAGAAGAAAAGAGCAGAATTTGTCTCATGAATTAGCACTTCCCCAGGTGTGGTTTATGTACAAATTTCAGAACACCGAATACCATTGAGAGTTTCACAGCCCATTTCATGTAATGTTATGAATGATGTAAATTTAACTTATGTTTTAAATGGAAGTTACCAAACTGTCATATAAAGTATTTAGTAAATTAGAAAAATTGTTTGCTAATCCTTTTACAATATATGTCAAGTCATTATGCTGTGCACCTCCAATTTCTACAGTACTGTATGTAGAAACTGCATCTCAATAAAACTGAAAGAAAAATAAAGGAAAATATTAGTAAGTTAATAAGAAACTGAGTCAACACACTGGAAAATATTAAGCTATAATGCCAGTAGGAAGCAATTGATTAGCATCTATTTGTATTCAGTGTGCAGGTAACTGGAATTTGGGAAACTCTGGATAAAATAGACACCTATGTTTTTTAAGCTGAGCCTTTCCTGAAACTAGAATTTTTCTCTCTGAAGGAGTGCTACTGAAAACCATAATGGAGGATACTTTCTTCATCTTATAAATTTTGGTTATTAAAAATCACTGAAATTATATTTGGTTAGTTTCTTCATGATAATGAGATCCTCCCAATGTGATATATTGTACAGATATTTTCACTTCCAGTCATCTCTTGTTAAGTTTTATTGTTTTATTTTGTCACCAAGTTTTATTTACTTCAGTGTAAAAGAGGCCCTTAGTAGTCTCAGTGTACTGTAGTCTGTGTCCCTGAATTGTGTTCAGATTTCAGACTTTTAGGCATAACCCAGGCCTCTGAAACAGAAACTGCCTTTTAACAATATTTTCGGTGACTCACATGCACTTTTTTTTTTTTTTTTACTAAGTAGGGCAAGTGTACTTATTCTCAATTTGACAGCAAATTTGAATAACATGGTGATATTTTAAAAATACTGATGCCCAGAAATACTAATTTACTGAATGCTTTTAAGTGCTGGGGATGGGAATTTTTAAATGTTTTCCAAGTAATAATGATGTGAGGCAAAGTCTGAGAATTCCTATAGATGAAGAGTTAACAGTTCCCTGACTTGTTCTGGTCTTTTTCCAGCGTGGGAAGAAACTCTGACCTGGGTCAAGAAAGTGTGGGTGGTTTTATAGAGAATGGGATTCTACTAGGAGGAGCAAAGAACCTAATCATTTTTCCACGTGAGAATCTGTCTCATGGAAGCTTCTCTCTCTTGCTAGTACTTCTTCCCTTAATGAGGAAGACTCCTGGTTGAGGCCTCAAGACCAATGAAAAGATGAAAGCAAAGTAAAGGAAGCTCAGGTTGAGTTACTCAATTTGACTTGAATATATTCCAGTGAGGAGTTCCATGAGCATTACGGTTGAATAAGGTGTGCCTCCTCATGACCTCCTTCAACAACTTGGCTTCATTCACAGACAAAAGTGTCTTTGTGGGAGCTGTGGGTTCCAGCACCACACACCAAGGGGCCCAGGAGGAGTCTCACCTACCCGTGCACAGAGTAATAGGCATAGGGACCTCAGTCCCAGCTCTGGACTTTGCAGTCACCTGTTAACTGGCCCCTCTTGGCTATAGTCTAGGGGCACTTGGAAAATACTATTTTAAGCCATCACTCATGAACAAAAGAGCCTTTGTGGATATCCACGTTTCTAGTAGAAAAGTACTAGCACAACGTTGGAGAAAAAAAAAAGTATGAGTTTGGATGCATTGGACAAAGTAAAGGGAATAGTTTCACTTTACCAACATCACGCCTCCCCCAAGATTGCACAATTTAGGGCCAAGAGATATCTTCCTGGCCCATGATTTCTCCTGCAGGGGCAAGTGAAAGCATGTAGCTTCTCCAACTGTGTAAGATGCTGCCCAAAAGGCCCGTTGTTTTCTTGCCCCATCCAGAGTGCTGAATTATGAGTTAGTTGTATGACTGGGGGTTGGGAAGAGGTAGCAAAGAGGATTCTGGTAAGGCATTAATGTGGTGCAGATTATACTAGCTGTATTCCAGAGTCCATCAAGAAGCCTATCCACTGGGCTTCCCTGGTGGTCCAGTGACTAAGACTCAGTGTTCCCAATGCAGGGGGCCTGGGTTCGATCCCTTGCCAGGGAACTAGATCCCACGTGCCGCAACTAAAGATGCCACATGCCGCAACTAAAAAGATCCCGCATGCTGCAACTAAAAAGATCCCGCATGCTGCAGTGAAGATCTGTGCGCTGCAGCTAAGACCCAGGGCAGATAGATAGATAAATAAATGTTAAAAAAAAAAAAAGAAGCCCATCCATGAGCCAATAGGGATGCCTCACCCATAGATCCTCCCAACTGGCCAATGGGCACCCTTGGTGCTCTCCACACCTCACCAACACAGACCCTCACACTGTGGTCAGTTCACCATGTGTGCTCCCAACCAAGGCACTGAGGGCAAGCTTTGGCAGACAGCTTGAGAACACACACAGAAAGTTGGCTCACATCTGCAGGACAGAGACAGACCATAAATTTCTGCATTAGCACCACCCTTAGGAG
This sequence comes from Aethalodelphis obliquidens, assembly GCF_003676395.1. Classification (NCBI taxonomy): domain Eukaryota; kingdom Metazoa; phylum Chordata; class Mammalia; order Artiodactyla; family Delphinidae; genus Aethalodelphis; species Aethalodelphis obliquidens. The sequence continues at coordinate 9,570,323 of NW_020838006.1, forward strand.
AAGAAAAGAGGGGCTGTCAGCACCCAGCCTATTGTGTTGCAAGATCAACAGATGGCACATAAGCTCACGAATTCTGCCAAAAGATGTGATAAGAAGCATGAAACAGGTTTATCCATGAAGGTCTGAGAAAGCCTCAGAATCTCTAATTCTACAGGGCTGATGGAAGTGTTTCTCTCCTGAAAACAAGTAGTAAATGCTGGAGCAGGTGGCTTCTACTTCAGAATTGAAAGCAGCACAAAACCCCAGGAACATTAAAAAAAATTAAAGTAATCTAACACTACTAAAGGATTGCAAAAGTCTGCCAGTTACCAATCCCGAAGACTTAGAAATCTGCAATCTACCTAATAAATAATTTAAAAATACTGTTATAAGAAACCTCAGTGAGCTATAAGGAAAGAAAAAAAGACAATTCAATGAAATCAGAAAAAACATGAAGAAAAGAAAAATACAATGGACAAAAATTGTAAAAAAAAGAACCAAAAAACGTTCTGGAGTTGAAATAAATTAAAAAAATGCAACAGAAAAATCTATAGCTACGATAGCATTTTAACAAATATGTGGATAAAATGAAGTATATTTTGACATAAAAATGTAAAAAGAGAAGGATAAAAGAATGGAACATTTGGACTCTGGGAGGGCTCATGCCAAGGAATACTTCCCAGAACTTCTGCTGCCAGTGTCTTTGTCCTCATGGTGAGACACAGCCACCCTGCCTCTGCAGGAGACCCTCCAACGCTGGCAGGGAATAAAATCCAGACTGCTTAGTCTGGCCTTCAAGTCTCTATCTTTCATGAATTCAAGAACTTAACAATCATCGAATCCTCACGTGTGAGAGGTTAGAAAAGAATTCCTAGGTCTCAGACGCAGAAGCAAGAAGAACTACAATCCTGCAGCCTGTGGAACAAAAAACACATTCACAGAAAGATAGACAAGATGAAAAGGCAGAGGGCTATGTACCAGATGAAGGAACAAGATAAAACCCCAGAAAAACAACTAAATGGAGATAGGCAGCCTTCCAGAAAAAGAATTCAGAATAATGATAGCAAAGATGATCCAGGACCTCGGAAAAAGAATGGAGGCAAAGATTGAGAAGATGCAAGAAATGTTTAATAAAGATCTAGAAGAACTAAAGAACAAACAAACAGAGATGAACAATAAAATAACTGAAATGAAAACTACACTAGAAGGAACCAATAGCAGAATAACTGAGGCAGAAGAACGGATAAGTGACCTGGAAGACAGAATGGTGGAATTCACTGCTGTGGAACAGACTCAAGAAAAAAGAATGAAAAGAAATGAAGACAGCCTAAGAGACCTCTGGAACAACATTAAACACAACAACATTCGCATTACAGGGGTCCCAGAAGGAGAAGAGAGAGAGAAAGGACCCAAGAAAATATTTGAAGAGATTATAGTCAAAAACTTCCCTAACATGGGAAAGGAAATAGCCACCCAAGTCCAGGAACCGCAGAGTCCCATACAGGATAAACCCAAGAAGAAATACGCGGAGACACATAGCAATCAAATTGGCAAAAATTAAAGACAAAGAAACATTACTGAAAGCAGCAAGGGAAAAATGACAAATAACATACAAGGGAACTCCCATAAGGTTAACAGCTGATTTCTCAGCAGAAACTCTACAAGCCAGAAGGGAGTGGCATGATATACTTAAAGTGATCAAAGGGAAGAAGCTACAACCAAGATTACTCTACCGTCAAGGATCTCATTCAGATTTGATGGAGAAATCAAAAGCTTTACAGACAAGCAAAAGCTAAGAGAATTCAGCACAACCAAACGAGCTCTACAACAAATGCTAAAGGAACTTCTCTAAGTGGGAAACACAAGAGAAGAAAACAAACCCAAAACAATTAAGAAAATGGTCATAGGAACATACATATCGATAACTACCTTAAATGTGAATGGATTAAATGCTCCAACCAAAAGACACATGCTTGCTGAATGGATACAAAAACAAGACCCATATATATGCTGTCTACAAGAGACCCACTTGTAGGGACACATACAGACTGGAAGTGAGGGGATGGAAAAAGATATTCCATGCAAATGGAAATCGAAAGAAAGCTGGAGTAGCAATACTCTTATCAGATAAAATAGCCTTTAAAATAAAGAATGTTACAAGAGACAAGGAAGGACACTACATAATGATCAAGGGATCAATCCAAGAAGAAGATATAACAATTATAAATATATATGCACCCAACACAGGAGCACCTGAATACATAAGGCAACTGCTAACAGCTAGAAAAGAGGAAATCAACAGTAACACAATAATAGTGGGGGACTTTAACACCGCACTTACACCAATGGACAGATCATCCAAACAGAAAATGAATCAGGAAACACAAACGTTAAATGACACAATAGACCAGATAGATTTAATTGATATTTATAGGACATTCCATCCCAAAACAACACATTACACTTTCTTCTCAAGTGCACACAGAACATTCTCCAGGATAGATCACATCTTGGGTCACAAATCAAGCCTCGGTAAATTTAAGAAAATTGCAGTCATATCAAGCATCTTTTCTGACCACAACGGTATGAGATTAGAAATCAATGACAGGGAAAAAAGTGTAAAAATACACAAACACATGGAGGCTAAACAATATGTTACTAAATAACCAAGAGATCACTGAAGAAATCAAACAGGAAATCAAAAAATACCTAGAGACAAATGACAATGAGAACATGACAATCCAAAACCTATGGGATGCAGCAAAGCAGTTCTAAGAGGGAAGTTTATAGCTATATAAGCCTCCCTCAAGAAACAAGAAAAATCTCAAATAAACAATCTAATCCTACACCTAAGGAACTAGAGAAAGAAGAACAAACAAAACCCAAAGTTAGCAGATGGAAAGAAATCATAAAGATCACAGCAGAAATAAATGAAATAGAAACAAAGAAAACAACAGCAAAGATCAATAAAACTAAAAGCTGGTTCTTTGAGAAGATAAACAAAATTGATAAACCATTAGCCAGACTCATCAAGAAAAAGAGGGAGAGGACTCAAATCCATAAAATTAGAAATGAAAAAGGAGAAGTTACAACAGACACCGCAGAAATACAGAGTATCCTAAGAGACTACTACAAGCAACTCTATGCCAATAAAATGGACAACATGGAAGAAATGGACAAATTCTTAGAAAGGTATAACCTTCCAAGACTGAATCAGGAAGAAACAGAAAATATGAACAGACCAATCACAAGTAATGAAATTGAAACTGTGATTAAAAATCTTCCAACAACAAAAAGTCCAGGTCCAGATGGCTTCACAGGTGAATTCTATCAAACATTTACAGAAGACCTAACACCCATCCTTCTCAAACTATTCCAAAAAATTGCAGAGGAAGGAACACTCCCAAACTCATTCTATGAGGCCACCATCACCTTGATACCAAAAGCAGACAAAGATACTACAAAAAAAATTACAGACCAATATCACTCATGAATATAAATGTAAAAATCCTCAACAAAATACTAGCAAACAGGGGCTTCCCTGGTGGTGCAGTGGTTGAGAGTCTGCCTACCGATGCAGGGGACATGGGTTCATGCCCCAGTCCGGGAAGATCCCACATGCCGCAGAGCGGCTGGGCCCGTGAGCCATGGCCGCTGAGCCTGCGTGTCCGGAGCCTGTGCTCCACAACGGGAGAGGCCACAGCAGTGAGAGGCCTGCGTACGGCAAAAAAAAAAAAAAAAAAAAAAAAAAA
>NW_020838006.1:9574153-9616813 GCF_003676395.1 Aethalodelphis obliquidens
AAAAAAAAAAAAAAAAAAAAAAAAAAAACCAAAAAACTAGCAAACAGAATCTAACAACACATTAAAAGGATCATACACCATGATCAAGTGGGATTTATCCCAGGGATGGAAGGATTCTTCAATATATGCAAATCAATCAACGTGATACACCATATTAACAAACTGAAGAAGAAAAACCATATGATCATCTCAATAGATGCAGAAAAAGCTTTCAACAAAATTCAACACCCATTTATTACAGAAAACTCTCCAGAAAGTGGACATAGAGGGAACCTACCTCAACATAATACAGGCCATATATGAGAAACCCACAGCAAACATCTTTCTCAATGGTGAAAAACTGAAAGCATTTCCTCTAAGCTCAGGAACAAGACAAGGATGTCCACTCTCACCACTATTATTCAACACAGTTTTGGAAGTCCTAGCCACAGCAATCAGAGAAGAAAAATAAATAAAAGGAATCCAAATTGGAAAAGAAGAAGTAAAACTGTCACTGTTTGCAGACGACATGATACTATAGAGAATCCTAAAGATGCCACCAGAAAACTACTAGAGCTAATCAATGAATTTGGTAAAGTAGCAGGATACAAAATTAATGCACAGAAATCTCTGGCATTCCTATACACTAATGATGAAAAATCTGAAAGTGAAATCAAAAAAACACTCCCATTTACCATTGCAACAAAAAGAATAAAATATCTAGGAATAAACCTACCTAAGGAGACAAAAGACCTGTATGCAGAAAATTGTAAGACACTGATGAAAGAAATTAAAGGTGATACAAATAGATGGAGAAATATACCATGTTCTTGGATTGAAAGAATTAACATTGTGAAAATGACTCTACTACCCAAAGCCATCTACAGATTCAATGCAATACCTATCAAACTACCACTGGCATTTTTCATAGAACTAGAACAAAAAATTTCACAATTTGTATGGAAACACAAAAGACCCCGAATAACCAAAGCAATCTTGAGAAAGAAAAATGGAGCTGGAGGAATCAGGCTCCCTGACTTCAGACTATACTACAAAGCTACAGTAATCAAGACAGTATGGTACTGGCACAAAAACAGAAAGATAGATCAATGGAACAGGATAGAAAGCCCAGAGATAAACCCACACACATATGGTCACCTTATCTTTGATAAAGGAGGCAGGAATGTACAGTGGAGAAAGGACAGCCTCTTCAATAAGTGGTGCTGGGAAAACTGGACAGGTACATATAAATGTATGAGATTAGAACACTCCCTAACACCATACACAAAAATAAGCTCAAAATGGATTAAAGACCTAAATGTAAGGCTAGAAACTATCAAACTCTTAGAGGAAAACATAGGCAGAACACTCTATGACATAAATCACAGCAAGATCCTTTTTGACCCACTTCCTAGAGAAATGGAAATAAAACCAAAAATAAACAAATGGGACCTAATGAAACTTCAAAGCTTTTGCACAGCAAAGGAAACCATAAACAAGATCAAAAGACAACCCTCAGAATGGGAGAAAATATTTGCAAATGAAGCAACTGACAAAGGATTAATCTCCAAAATTTACAAGCAGCTCAATAACAAAAAAAACAGGGCTTCCCTGGTGGTGCAGTGGTTGAGAGTCCGCCTGCCGATTCAGGGGACGCGGGTTCGTGCCCCAGTCAGGGAAGATCCCACATGCCACGGAGCGGCTGGGCCCATGGGCCATGGCCGCTGAGCCTGCGCATCCGGAGCCTGTGCTCCGCAACGGGAGAGGTCACAACAGTGAGAGGCCCACGTACCTCAAAAAAAAAAAAAAAAAATTACCAATGGCATTTTCTACAGAACTAGAACAAAAAATCTTAAAATTTGTATGGAGACACAAAAGACCCCAAATAGCCAAAGCAGTCTTGAGGCAAAGAAATGGAGCTGGAGGAATCAGACTCCCTGACTTCAGATTATACTACAAAGCTATAGTAATCAAGACAATATGGTACTGGCACAAAAACATAAATATAGATCAATGCAACAAGATAGAAAGCCCAGAGATAAACCCACACATCTATGGTCAACTAATCTATGACAAAGGATGCAAGACTATACAATGGAGAAAAGACAGTCTCTTCAATAAGTGGTGCTGGGAAAACTGGACAGCTACATGTAAAGGAATGAAATTAGAGCACTCCCTAACACCATACACAAAAATGAACGCAAAATGTATCAGAGCCCTAAGTGTAAGACCGGACACTATAAAACTCTTAGAGGAAAACATAGGAAGAACACTCTTTCACATAAATCACAGCAAGATCTTTTTTGATCCACCTCCTAGAGTAATGGAAATAAAAACAAAAATAAACAAATGGGACCTAATGAAACTTAAAAGCTTTTGCAAAGCAAAGGAAACTATAAACAAGACAAAAAGACAACCCTCAAAATGGGAGAAAATATTTGCAAACGAATCAAGAAAGGATTAATCTGCAAAATATATAAACAGCTCATGCAGCTCAATATTAAAAAAACAAACAACCCAATCCAAAAATGGGCAGAAGACCTAAATAGACATTTCTCCAAAGAAGACATACAGATGACCAAGAAGCACATGAAAAGCTGCTCAACATCACTAATTATTAGAGAAATGCAAATCAAAACTACAATGAGGTATCACCTCACACCAGTTAGAATGGGCATCATCAGAAAATCTACAAACAACAAATGCTGGAGAGGGTGTGGAGAAAAGGGAACCCTATTGCACTGTTGGTGGGAATGTAAAGTGATACAGCCACTGTGGAGAACAGTATGGAGGTTCCTTAAAAAACTACAAATAGAACTACCATATGATCCAGCAATCCCACTACTGGGCATATACCCAGAGAAAACCATAATTCAAAAAGACACATGCACCCCAATGTTCATTGCAGCACTATTTACAATAGCCAGGTCATGGAAGCAACCTAAATGCCCATCGACAGACAAATAGATAAAAAAGATGTGGCACATGTATACAATGCAATATTACTCAGCCATAAAAAGGAATGAAATTGGGTCATTTGTAGAGATGTGGATCGATCTAGAGACTGTCATACAGAGTGAAGTCAGAAAGAGAAAAACAAATATTATATATTAACGCATATATGTGGAACCTAGAAAAATGGTACAGATGAACGGGTTGGCAGGGCAGAAATTGAGACAGAGATGTAGAGAACAAATGTATGGACACCAAGGGGGGAAAGCGGCGGGGGGTGGGGGGAGGTGGTGTGATGAATTGGGAGATTGGGATTGACATGTATACACTGATGTGTATAAAATGGATGAGAATAAGAACCTGCTGTATAAAAAAATAAATATAAAATTAAATTTTTTTAAAAAAAGAATGGAACATTTATAGGCATACAAAGATAAGTTTCTGTCAGCATAAAATGGACTGTTTTAAAGATGACATGTTTTATGTATGCTTCATGGTAACCACAAAGCAAAAATCTTTAGAAGAATCACAAACATTAAGAAAGGAAACAGAGCATACCAACATGGTATACCACCAATTTAAAAACGTAGACAGACAGAGGGGAAAAAGAAACAATGGAAATACAAAACAATCAGGAAGCAATTAATAAGATGGGAATAATAAGTCCTTGCATCTCAACACAAATGAAAATGGAAACACAACATGCCAAAACCTATGGGATGCTGCAAAAGCAGTTCAGAAAGGAAAGTTTACAGCGATAAGTGCACAGCACAAAATATTAGAAAGCTCTCAAACAATCTAACTCTACACCTCAAGGAACTAGAAAAAAAAAGAAATTTATTCCAAAATTGGCAGAGGGAAGGATATAATAAAGACTAGAGTGGAAATAAATAAAACATATACAAGAAAATCAATAGAAAAGAGCAACAAACTAAAAGCTGGATTTTCAAAAAATTCACAAACTTTTAGCTAGACTAGGAAAATAGAAGACTCAAATAAAATTAGAAATGAAAGAGGAGACACTACAACTGATACTACAGAAATACATAGGATCATAAGAGACCACTGTGAACAATTATATGCCAACAAATTAGATACTCAAGAAGAAACTGATAATTTCTAGAAACTCACTTCCTACAAAGACCAAATCAGGAAGAAATAGAAAATCTGAACGGACCAATAACAAGGGACTGAATCAGTAACCAAAAAACTCCCAACACAGAAAACTCAAGGACGAGGTGACTTTATTGGTGAATTCTACCAAACCTATGAAGAAGAATTAACACCAATAATTCTCAAACTCTTCCAAAAAATTGAAGAGAAAGGAGTACTTCCAAACTAGTTCTACAAGGCCAGCATTTCCCTGACACCAATGCCAGATAAAGACTCTACAAGAAAACTAGAGGCCAATAAAACTGATTAATATAGATGCAAAAATGCTGAACAAAATACTAGCAAATCAAATTCAACAATACATTAAAAGTATTATACACTGGGACCAAGTGGGATTTATCACTGGGATTGTAAGAATGGTTCAACATACAAATATGTGGGATACACCAGATTAATAGAGTCAAAATAAAAACCACATGATAATTTCAATAGATGCAAAAAAAAGCACTGGATAAAGTGCAATTCTTTTATGATTAAAAATTCTGAACAGATTGAGTATAGGTGGAACATACCTCCACATAGTTAAGGCTATATGTAACAAACCCAGCTAACATCATACTTGATGGTAAAAAGGCAAAAGCTATCATTTCATCACTCCTATTCAATGTAGTACTGGAAGTATTAGCTGGAGCGATTAGGCAAGACAAAGAAAGGCATCCAGGGCTTCCCTGGTGGCGCAGTGGTTGAGAGTCCGCCTGCCGATGCAGGGGACACGGGTTCGTGCCCCAGTCCGAGAGGATCCCGCATGCCGTGGAACGGCTAGACCCGTGATCCATGGCCGCTGAGCCTGCGCGTCCGGAGCCTGTGCTCCGCAATGGGAGAGGCCACAGCGGTGGGAGGCCTGCGTGCCGCAAAAAAAAAAAAAAAAAAAAAAAAGGCATCCAAATCAGGAAGAAGTAAAATTGTCATTATTTGAAGATGGTATGATTTTGTATATAAAAATCCCAAGAAATACCAAAAAGTTGTAACTAATCAACAAAATAGGTAAAATTGCAGTATGTAAAATCAACATACATCATCAGTTATATTTCTATACACAAGTAGTAAAACATCTGAAAAAATAATCTCATTTACAACAGCATCAAAAATAATAAGATACTTAGGAATAAATTAAATTTAACAAAGTTGGTGAAAAGTCTCTACATTGAACACTGTAAGACATTAATAAAATAAACTGAAGACACTAACAAATGGGAAGATATTCTATGTTCATAGATTGGAGAAATTTCTAAGATTAAAAAGTCCTAAACTCAATGCCCACCATCTATAGATTCAAAGAAATCTCTCTCAAAAATCCAATGGCATTCTCCACAGAAATAGAAAAATCAATTCTAAACTTTCTATGGAACCAGAAAAGAACTGAATAGCCAAAACAATCCTGAGAAAGGAGAACAAAATCAGAGACATCACAGCTCCTAATTCAAACTCTACTACAATCTATATTAATTAAAACAGTATGGTGCTGGCATCAAAATACACACCCCGACCAATGGGACAGAATAGAGAGCCCAGAATTAAAACCCTACATATAAGGCTAATTTTTTTTTTTTTTTTTTTTTGCGGTGTGCGGGCCTCTCACTGTTGTGGCCTCTCCCATTGCGGAGCACAGGCTCCGGATGCGCAGGCTCAGCGGCCATGGTGCACGGGCCCAGCCGCTCCATGGCATGCGGGATCTTCCTGGACCGGGGCACGAACCTGTGTCCCCTGCATCGGCAGGTGGACTCTCAACCACTGTGCCACCAGGGAAGCCCAAGGCTAACTAATTTTTGACAAGGTAGCCACGAACAACCATGGATTCTTAACAACTGCACCACCAGGGAAACCCTCCACATTGGTTTTGATGATTATTTTTTTGGATATGACATTAAAAGCACAAAAAACAAAAGCAAAAAGTCAACAACTGAGAATAAATCAAACTTAGAAGCTTCTGTACAACAAAATAAACAATGAACAAAATGAAAAGTCAACCTACCTAATGGAAAAAAATGCAAACCATATATTCAGTAAGGGACATACAATCAAAATACATTTAAAAAAACGCATAGGGCTTCCCTGGTGGCACAGTGGTTAAGAATCTGCCTGCCAACGCAGGGGACACAGGTTCAAGCCCTGGTCCACGAAGATCCCACATGCCACAGAGCAACTAAGCCTGTGCACCACAACTACTGAGCCTGTGCTCTAGAGCCCGCGAGCCACAGCTACTGAGTCTGCGTGCTGCAACTACTGAAGCCCACATGCCTAGAGTCCGTGCTCCGCAACAAGAGAAGACACCACAATGAGAAGCCCACGCACCGCAACGAAGAGTAACCCCCTGCTCGCTGTAACTAGAGAAAGCCCGCACGCAGCAACGAAGACCCAGTGCAGCCAAAAATAAATAAATCCAAAAAAAAACCCTACTCATAAAATGCCACAAGAAACCAAACAATCCAATGTATGCATGGACAAAGGAAATAGACTTTTTTTCCATAAAAGACATATAGATGGCCAATAGGCAGTTGAAAATGTGCTCAACATGACTAACCATCAGTACAATGCAAATCAAAACCACAATAAGTATCATCTCACAACTGTTAGAATGGCTATCATCAAAAAGACAAGAGAAAAGCGTTGCTGGGGATGTGGACAAAAGGGAACATGTGAACTGTTAGTGGGGATATAATTTTTGCAGCTACTGTGGAAAACAATATGAAGGTTTCTCAAAAAAGTAAAAATAGATCTATTATATGATTCAGCAATTCCACTTTGGGGTATTTATCCAAAGAAAATAAAGGCGCTAACTTGAAAAGATATATGTACCCCCATATTTACAGCAGCATTATCCACAATAGCCAAGATATGGACACAACCTAAGTTCCCACCAACAGATGAATGGATAAGAAAGATGTGATATCTATATCTATATATACATATACACAATGAATATTATTCAGCCATTAGAAAGAAGGAAATTCTACCATTTTCAACACTGATGTACCTTGGGTAAATTATGCTAAGTCAAAAAGAGAAAGACAAATACTATGTGATATCATTTATATGTAAAATCCAAACAAAAAATGCCAAAACTCACAGAATGTTGGTTACGGGGGGCTGTGGTGTGGGAAACAGGAGAGATGTTGTTTAAGGGTACAGACTTTTAACTAATAGTAAACAGTTCCTAAAGATCTGATGCACATTATAGTGAATACAGACAATGGTGTTGTATTATAGTCAAACTTGCTTAGAGACTAGATCTTAATTTTTCCAACCACAATAAAGAAATAATGATTATGTGACATGATAGAGGTGATAACTACCGCTACAATGGCAATCATACTATAATATGTAAATGTATCAAGTCACCATGCTGTACACCTTAAATTCAAATAATATGTTAAATATATTACAAGAAAAAAAAGAAATGCAATAAGCATCATCAATGTCAAAACAGATCAAGCAGAAAAAATTTTCTGTGAGTTAGAAGACAGTAAGTTGAAAATATCCATTCAGAGGAGAACAAAGATAAAAAGAGTGAAGAATGACTATGTGATGTATAGATACCATCAAAAGGAACATTCTGTGAATTATGGAGTCTTCGAAGGAAAAGATACAGACAGAAGGCTTATTTAAATAAATAGTGGCCAATTGGTGCTTTGTGACAGCCTGGAGGGGTGGGATAGGGAGGGTGGGAGGGAGGGAGACGCAAGAGGGAATAGATATGGGAACATATGTATATGTATAACTGATTCACTTTGTTATAAAGCAGAAACTAACACACCATTGTAAAGCAATTATACCCCAATAAAGATGTTAAAAATAAATAAATAAATAAATAAATAGTGGCCAAGAACTTTCCAAGTTTTGGGAGAGATTTAGATATCCAAGTTCATGAAGCCCATAGGGCACCAGACAAACTTAACTCAAAAAAAATTCTTCTCCAACACATTATAATAAAACTGTCAACTATCAAAAACAAAGAATCTTAAAAGCATCAAGAGGAGATAAGGTCATAAGTTACAAGAGAATCCTCATAAGATTAAAAGTTGATTTCTCAGCAGAAACCTCACAGGCCAGGAGAGAATGGGATGATATTTTCAAATTGCTCAAAAAAAAACCCAAAAAACAAAACCCTAAACAAACAAAAAACCCTGCCAACCAGGCATATCCTATCCACCGTAATTATCCTTCTTAAAAGAAGAGATTAAAAAGTCTTTTCAAAATACAAAAGCTGAGGGAGTTCATCATCACTAGATCTGTCTTAGAACAAATTCCAAGAGTTCCTCAAGCTAAAATAAAAGGAAACTAAATAGTACCATGAAAACATGAGAATACACAGTAGACTTGTAAGTATATAGTTAAGGTAAGAATACTTCAGTAGTGTGATATGGTGGTGTGTTAACCAGTTAACTTTAGTATAAAGGGTAAAGGATGAGATTATTAAAATAACGGCAGCTATAATAATTTTAATGTATAAACAATATACAAAGAGGTAAATTGTAATACCATATACAAAAATTCATGGAGGGGAGTAAAAGAGTAAATTTTTTTGTATGTGATGGAAGTTAAATTCTTATCAACACAAAATAGACTGTTATATCTATGAGATGCTTTCTGTGAGCCTCATGGAACCACAAAGCAAAAACCTATATTAGATTCAGAAAATATAAAGAGAAGGAAATCATAACATACCACTATAGAATATCACTAATTCACAAAGAAAGGCAACAAAAGAGGAAAAAGGGAACAAGAAACAACAAAACATCCAGGAAACAATAAGATGGCATTGGTAAGTCCTTACCTATCAATAATTACTGTAAACATAAATATATTAAATTCTCTAGTCAAAAGTCATACAGTGGCTAGACAGATAAAAATACAAGATCAGCTTATGTGGGAAAAGAATCTTAAAAAAAAGTTGATACATGTATAACTGATTCACTTTGCTGTACATCTGAAGCTAACACATTTGAAATCAACAATACTCCAATAAAAATTAGGAAAAAAAATATAAGATCAAACTATATGCTGCCCATCAGCGATTCATTTCAGTGTTAAAAACACAAATTAAGCTCAAAGTGAAGCTTTTGAACAAGATATTCCATACAAGTGGAAACCAAAAGAAAGCAGTGGTAGCTAGTTATACCATACAAAATACACTTTAAACCTATTCTTCTCAACTTCACATTGAACATTCTCCAGGACAGATCATGTGATATGTCACTAAACAAGTCTTAGTAAATTTAAGAAGACCAATATCACTAAGTATTTTTTTAGTGATTCAGTTTTTTATATATATATATATATATATATACACACACACACATACACACATACATATATATATATACACATTTATACACACACATTCTTTTTAATATTCTTTTCCATCATGGTTCATCATAGGATACTGAATATAGTTCTCCGTGCTATACAGTTCAATCTTATTGTTTATCCATTCTATATATAAAAGGTTACATCTGCTAAACCCAACCTCCCACTCCATCCCTCCCCCAACCCCTCCCCCTTGGCAACCACCGGTCAGTCCTCTATGTCCGTGATTCTGTTTCTGTTTCATAGGTAGGATCATTTGTGTCATACTTTAGATTCTGCATATAAATGATATCATATAGTATTTGTCTTCCTCTTTCTGACTTGCTTGACTTACATACTAAGTATTCTTTTAACCTCAATGGTAAGAAAGCAGAAATGAACAACAGGACAGAGCCTGGAAAGTTTACAAATATGTGGAAATTAAACAACACGATCCAGGGACTACCCTGGTGGTGCAGTGGTTAAGAATCTGCCTGCTCATGCAGGGGACACGGGTTCGATCCCTGGTCTGGGAAGATCCCACGTGCCGTGGAGCAACTAAGCCCATGCACCACAACTAGCGTGCCTGCACTCTAGAGCCCGCGAGCCACAACTACTGAGCCCATGTGCAAAAACTACTGAAGCCCACACACCACAACTACTGAGCCCGCAGGCCACAACTACTGAAGCCCATGTGTCTAGAGCCTGTGCTCTGCAACAAGAGAAGCCACCGCAATGAGAAGCCTGTGCACTGCAAGGAAGAGTAGCCCCTGCTCGCCACAACTAGAGAAAACCTGCACGCAGCAATGAAGACCCAATGCAGCCAATAAATAAATAAATAAATAAAAATAAACAACACGATCCTAAAAAATCCACAGGCCAAAGAAAAAATTAAAAAATAAAAGGACTGAATCATGAAGAAATAAAACAATCTGAAGAGACCAAGGAGACTGAATCAGTTCTCAAAAACCTCCCAGCAAAAAACTACCAGGACTAGATGGCTTCACTGGTGAATTCTATCAAACTTTTTCTCTATCAAACTTTTAAAGAAGAAATAATTATTTTTAATTGGGTAAATCTTATAAATCTATTTGTGGATGATGCACTTTGTATTTTACAAATACACTAGGGGAGATATACACACAATGGTATAAAATAAGTTAGAGCTATTGGTTCTGAGTCTTTGATGCCTTGGAAAATATCACTTGAGTTGAGCTATATTTCAGAAATTTAACACAATTGAGCATATGTTAATATATGATTCTGGTAAACTTTTTGGAAAATACAGAGAAGTGATAAAGAAGAGTATGTCTGTTACATGAGCACAGAGTATAATGGAAATTTACAAAAACAAGCCTTGACTGATTACAACCTCCACTTGAAAAGCCAATATCTTTAGTAAACAAAGGGGACAATGTTCATTTTCCAAAGCAAACTACAAGCAAAGGAGAACTAAGAAGAAATTGGAGTTTCCAGATTTACCATGACGGTTTATGCACATTTCTCAGTGAATCACACCAAACCCTTACTAAACATAAAAGAAGTATATAAACTTCACAGCAGAGGAATCTTGCAGAAAGCACCTGAACCAATGAACGTCGGGTGTAATGGGACAAATCATTACCAGGTGACTGAAGCACACAAGACACATTATCCCTACTGTGGTATTCTGGGCGAAAATACATAAGAAAACCATAATCTGAAACTATCATGAAAAAATGTCAGTTTTATGCAAATTTCAGTCCACATATACCTCCCATGTTCTCTGACTCTAATAGTGTAATTAAATAGTCTTTCTTATCAATATTGTATATTGGGATTTTATTTATTTATTTATTTATTTGCGGTACGCGGGCCTCTCACTGTTGTGGCCTCTCTCGTTGCGGAGCACAGGCTCCGGACGCGCAGGCTCAGCGGCCATGGCTCACGGGCCCAGCTGCTCCGCGGCATGTGGGATCTTCCCCGAACGGGGCACGAACCCGTGTCCCCTGCATCGGCAGGCAGACTCTCAACCACTGCGCCACCAGGGAAGCCTGTATATTGAGATTTGAGAGCAAATCTCTCCTACTTTTTTTTTCCCCTACGACTCTGAGTTATCTGGACCGCTAATGCCATCCCACTTAAAAGTGTGTTAAGGGTTTCCCTAGTGGCGCAGTGGTTGAGAGTCCGCCTGCCGATGCAGGGGACATGGGTTCATGCCCCCTTCCGGGAGGATCCCGCATGCCGTGGAGCGGCTAGACCCGTGATCCATGGCCGTGGGGAAGATCCCACATGCCGCGGAGCGGCTGGGCCCGTGAGCCATGGCCGCTGAGCCTGCGCGTCCGGAGCCTGTGCTCCGCAACGGGAGAGGCCACAACAGTGAGAGGCCCGCGTACCGCAAAAAAAAAAAAAAAAAGTGCGTTAATCCTGTGGTGCTAAGTTGATGTTGCATTCAGACGTACATTAATCATTCCACTTTCTCCTTCTTTACTAATATCTCAACATCTGAAATTATCCCAGAGGGCGTTTGGGATATTAATGCCTTCCCATGTTGATCTTTCATAAAAGGAATAATTTCAATAGTTGAAGGTCGTTAATTCATGGTGAGAATTCTCCATGCTCTGTAGGGAGCCTGGATGCAGACAATAGGGAAAAGGCTCTGGAACACAGAGAAGTATTGTAAAGAGCTGACTATCATAAGAAGGAAAAAACAAGTAGCTGAAAACAACCTTGCTAGGCAGGAACATCAGAAGTAGAAAATGAAACGTTTGCAGGTTCTCAATCCATGACATTTCAGGAGAAAAAGCAGACACGGCCTCTGACCCGGGACAGGACGTTTACCTGAGCTGCCATCTTCTCCTCTTCTTCCTCCTGCTCTGGGTTGTTTTCTCATCGGTATTATGTTGAGGAATCAGGTCAGCATCTTGAGAATATACCTTCTGTGGCGTCAGCACAGCTCCTTCACCTGTTCCCACCACGCCCACAGGCAAAAGAACCTTGAAACGCTGATATGCCAACCTTTTGAAAAAGAGAGATTCGGGAACAATGAGCTCCTTCATGGAGACCAAACTGTGCGGTTTCTCTTTCCTGTCTATGTGTGCTCTCCCCTACACACAGGCCCCAAAACTCTGCCACAGCAGAGCGTAAGTGGGCTACACAGCCCTACCCCTTCCAATCCCATGTAGAGCAGACACCGATGCCTCCCCAAAGGCAAAAGGACGAAAGACTTGAAGCAACGCCCACCAATGAACCCAGCAGCCCTCGCGCTTAAACAGGGCCTAAGCTTAGAATCACCTGGAGTTAAAACAATGCAGATGCTCCCACGCAGATCGATAGACTCTGTGGGGAGCGCACAGGTGATGTTATTGCTAAATACTCACCATGTAATACTAGTGGGAAACTGCATGGGAGCCACGTAGCAAACATTTCTTCCAAAGATTTAAAGTGCTTACAAATTTGGGGGGAATCACGGCCCCACTCTAGATTATGATTCTCCTGTGAGGCTCATGAAATGGCATCTTTAACAAGTTTGTTGTTGGTGCAGATGTTACTCCTCAGACCCGTATCCAGTAGCACTGAGCTAGAGCTATCAGGCAGAGCACACCTGAGACCACTGAGTAGCGTGAAAGTTTGGGTTAAGAACTTCCAGAAGTGCAGGTTCCCTGGGCCTGATTCCTAGGGGCTGAGCCCCTCCTGGAATAGGTGTGGCCTTGCTGTTGCCTACGGGAGATGCTGCTGGGTTGGTGGAAATCACATGGTGGGTTTAGGGTTGTGTGAGGGGTGGCCCGTAGAAATCCACCCAAAGGCACCCTTAGTCCTCAGGTCCTTTAGCCCCCTCTCCTCTCAGGGCCCATTTGACCCACACGACTACCGGAGCAGGGCATGACCACCTGTCCTCAGGTGAGCTGAGACTCCCTACCCCCAAAGATCCAGAGCATGAAGTTGTTTGCATCACAGATTTGTTTGAAAATAAACCAAAGGCAGCAACGGAGGGTGGATTAACATTTTGTGTTGGGAATGGACAGAAGCCTTTGAAAATGATGCCATGAATGCATATTTGATGATTCACAAAGGAAGTCGTGATCTATGTTAATAAAGCACATTATAACTGAATCAACAGATCAGAATTTTTTTTATTGTGTGTCTATGTGTGCGTGTTATAAATTGTGATGCCAGAGTTTGTTCTCTCCCACCCATCCCCCTTACATATTTATACTTTCTCACATCTTTAAAGTGCATTGATTAAGGTAAAAATTAGAGAAAAGCATATCCATCTTTTCAAATATTCTTTGAGAATATTGAAGCTTTTAACTTATTTATTTAAAAATTTTAAATTTTTTATACATTTTTTAAAGGTTACTTTCCATTCACAGTTATTATAAAATATTGGCTATTTCCCCCAGGTTGTAAAATACATCTCTGAGCCTATCTTACACCCAATAGTTTGTACCTCCCACCTCAACACTGGTCACCACTAGTTCGTTCTCTGTATCTGTGAGTTTGTTTCTTCTTTGTTGTATTCACTCATTTGTTGTATTTTTCAGATTCCACGTAAGTGATATAATACAGTATTTCACCTAGCATAATACCCTCCAAGTCCATCCATGTTGCTGCAAATCACATTTTTTCATGGTTGAGTAGTATTGTGTTGTACATATATACCACATCTTCTTTATCCATCTGTTGATGGACACTTAGGTTACAATTTTGGCAATTGTAAATAGTGCTGCTATGAACATTAGGGTGCATTTAACTTTTTGAAATAGTGTTTTTGGGTGGTTTTTTTTTTTGTATATACACCCAGGAATAGAATCGCTGGGTTACATGGTAGTTCTATTTTTAGTTTTTTGCATCTTTCAGTATATCCCAATAAGTGTTTCATGCTCCACATACCAGTGTATTTGAACTTTTAAGTGATTTTTAAAAGAGGCTTTTTTTTTCCTTTGGCCATGCGGCTTGTGGTATATTAGTTCCCCAGCCAGGGATTGAACCCAGGTCACAGCAGTGAAAGCGCCAAGTCCTAACCACTGGACCACCAGGGAACTCCCAAATAAATTAGACTTTAAAATAAGGACTGTTAAAAGAGACAAAGAAAAAAAAAAAAAGAGACAAAGAAGGACACTACATAATGATCAAGGGATCAATCCAAGAAGATATAACAATTGTAAGTATTTATGCACCCAACATAGGAGCAC
This sequence comes from Aethalodelphis obliquidens, assembly GCF_003676395.1. Taxonomy (NCBI): domain Eukaryota; kingdom Metazoa; phylum Chordata; class Mammalia; order Artiodactyla; family Delphinidae; genus Aethalodelphis; species Aethalodelphis obliquidens. The sequence continues at coordinate 9,588,718 of NW_020838006.1, forward strand.
CTAAATACATAAAGCAAATATTAACTGACATAAAGGGAGAAATTGACAGTAACACAATAAAAGTAGGGAACTTTAAAACCCCACTTATAACAATGGACACGTCATCCAGACAGAAAATCAATAAGGAAACACTGGCCTTAAATGACACATTAGACCAGATGGATATATATATATAGCACATTCCATCCCAAAGCGACAGAATACACTTCCTTTTCAACTGCACATGGAACTTTTTCCAGGATAGATCACATGCGAGACCTCAAAACAACCCCCAGTAAATGTAAGAAAATTGAAGTCATATCAAGTATCTTTTCCAAACACAATGCTGTGAGACTACAAATGCTGTGAGATTTTGATCACTGAAGAAATCAAACAGGAGATTAAAAAATACCTAGAAACAAATGAAAATGAAAGCACAACAATCCAACTCCATGGGACACAGCAAAAGCAGTTCTAAAAGGCAAGTTTACAGTGACACAAGTTACCAGGAAACAAGAAAAATCTCAAATGTACCACCTACCCTTACACCCAAAGGAGTGAGAAAAGGAACAAAGCTCCAAGTTTGTAAAATAAAATTTAAAAAACCATAAAGATTAGAGCAGAAATAAATAAAATAGAGATTAAAAATCGATAGAAAAGATCAATGAAACTAAGAGCTGGTTCTTTGAAAAGATAAACAAAATTTAGCAAGACTCATCAAGAAAAAGAAAAGAGAGGACCCAAACTGGTAAGATCACATATGAAAAAGGGGATGGTACCGCTGACACCACAGAAACACCAATGAGCATGAGACTACCATGAACAATTATATGCTAATAAAATGGACAACCTAGAAAAAATGGAGAAATTCCTAGAAATGTACAATCTACCAAGACTGAATGAGGAAGAAATAGAAAATATAATCAAATTACCAGTAATGAAAAAACAGAAAGACCTTCCAACAAACGAAAGTCCAGGCAGATGGCTTCACAAGTGAATTCTACCAAACATTTAGAGAACAGTTAACACCTATTCTCCAACTATTCAAAAAAGTGGCAGAGGAAATTGCAGAGTCAGGAATTATAGAGTTGGGGGAAATAGGTGCAGGGTCGTGAGGAAACTAAGGACACTAGATAACTGACGACTAGAACATTTGAGGGCGTTAGACATACAGGACACGAGACATGGGCTGAAGTCACTGGAAGGAGAGGAGGATAAAGGGCAAGAGAGAAGGAGGGTACGAAGGATAAAAGGCTTGGGAGCAGTAGAAGGGGAGGAGGTTGGGCTGAGAGCTCTGGAATCTGGGGGATAGAGGTTTCATGGGGATGGAGGTCTAAAATGCACAGGATGGACATGGGAGAGCAATAAAGAAGCCTAGAAGGGGAAGAATTCCTTATAGAGATATCTAAAGGTCACAGAGGCAGAGAGACTGAGGTCACAACGAGGAATAGAGGATGGTGGACTTGAGGGATGGAGGAGGGTGATGGTAGTTGCAGCAGGTGGATTAAGGGTCACTAACTTTTTCTCCTATTCACTAATTCCATGATTGGCATTCAAATCATAACCTAATTGTGAATAGTTTCTAGTTTGAGACCTTGAGGTAATAACCTTGCTTACATAAAATACTTGTGATAATCCCTTCAAATGAATACACACTAAAGGATTAGAGAAAAAAAAAATTGAGTGAACAATGACACAGTGTTTCTTCTCTCCTTTAGGGACACCAGATGCAAGGTGTGACCATGGAGGGCTCACATGGAAACCACCAGAATGAAATGGGTTCTGCCTAGCACCTGAATGGTCCTGGAAGTGGAATCTCCCATGGAAGCTGCAGATAAGAACCTATGCCTCAGGAGACCCTGATTTTTGACCTTGTAAGACCGTAAACAGAAAGCCCAGCCAAGACCACTGGATTTCTAACTTATGAACTGTAGAATGTTTTCTAAACTGCTTGACTGCCTAAGTGTGTGGTCATACGTTACGGTGGTCATACGTAACGGCACCGTATGTGGTCATACGGTGGTCATACGTTACGGCAGTGATAGAGAACTATTACACATAAGGACAAATTTAATTATAAAATAATAAACATTACAAAATATGAAATTATAAAATATTTAAACAAAATCAAGTAAAAATGCACATTAATTAACCACCCCCAGAAGCAATAAAATTTTATCTCCATGTAACATCATCAGTTCCAAATATATCCTCCTTCCTATGCAATTTCCATGTGTAAAAAACTACATTTGAATGTGTATAATATACATCCATATACACACAAACACTAAAATATTATGTACATGGTTCAATACTGACATACATATTGTCAAATCAAACTTTCTGTCAGTCAAACTGCTTTCCTTAACTAATGATATATGAAGGTGTTATTTTCTCACCAGTAGAAATGGATCTCCTGCATTCCCAAAAACACAGCATCATATTCCATGGTAATTATGAATAAAAAGTCTTTACTGAAACCCTCCTTAGTTATGCATTTACATAGACGCATCTGTTTTTGTCCTGCTATCACAGAATGTGGATCTCCGATTTCTACACATGTGGCTTACCTGGATAGTTCTGGGACATGAAACCGTTGCACCAACGTGACTGTGCATTTCTACGTTAGGTGGACAATTGCTAAATCACCTTGCAAATGGATGAAAAGTGTAATATCCCACCTACTGTGTTTCCAGTGTTAAAGTAATTAAACAAGGAGGCCATTAGGCTGAGTTGACTCTCATACTTTGGTAGTCTATTTAAGCAAACAAAACTTAATTCAGAGTCAAGGCACGTTAATCTGAGAAAATAAATTAAGCACAACCAGTCACACACAGCCAGCGAGGCTTTCCCAAACCAAGGTGACTGGTTAAGATACAATCAATTATTATCCTTGCTTTGATGTGGTGTCTTCTTTAGAAAAACCCCTCTCCGAGTTCCTGCAGATAAAGTGCTCCTAACCACCTTTGATTTGAGGCTGCTGGAACTGAACAGAGGTCGGCTCAAATGAACACTTAAAAACTGGAATGCTCATAAATTGACATTTTAACACACAGGGCCACATTTCATTTTGAGCACTTTCCTCGTCTAGTCCCTAAACACCTCGCTCAGGTGCAGCGTGGCCTGAGGACTCAGGGTGAAGTGTCTCCCCGCTCACGCCAACAACACACCAGCACAGCTGTGCCCTCACTTGACCAGACTCCACCCTTGATAGTAACACCACACTGCCTGTGCCGCCAGTCTCCCACCACGTGCTGAGCAGTGCACAGAGGACTTCTGGCACACACCAGCCCCTCCCAGGGCCAAAACATCCTTCACCAGCCCGGGGCTCAAGATAGCCAGCCTTGAATTCCATTTTAATGGTGCCCACACACCTGAGTTCGCAGTTCAGACAAGCTGGTACCACAATCTGTAGCACAGACCAGTTCTCCCTCTGACCCGTGTTGTCACCCCTTGGGTTTTGACAGCCTTCCCTTTTCTGGCCTCTTCTTTAGCCCAAACCTTCACACAGGCACACACAGGGAATGCAGGTGAAACGCATAAGGACTTGAATCTAGTACCTCTAACAATGCATATGACCCAAGAGCAGGCTGGAATCAGGGACTGGCCACCCAGAATCACCCTGAGTAATACAAACGCATAAGGTGCTGGTCAGTCCCACCTCTAGAGCAGCCCATCCAATGCCACAGATTCCTGTTTCATACTTCGGGCTTAATATTGTGGGAACAGCTCTGCTGCTTCAGAATTCCCACCCAAAATATAGTCCCTCTTTCAAAATCAGACTTGCAGAGCATAATAGTGAATGTCAGTTCATTCTGTTTAAAATGACCACTTAGGGAATTCCCTGGCAGTGCAGTGGTTAGGACTCTGAGCTCTCACTGCCAGGGCCCAGGTTCAGTCCCTGGTTGGGGAACTAAGACCCCACAAGCCATGCGGCCAAACCCTCCCCCCACAAACAAAAATAAATAAATAAGTAAAATGTCCACTTAAGCAACCAAAAAAAAAAAGTCCGGCCATGGCTCTGCCCCATTCTTTGGTCATGCTTTTTAGAGCAGCTCAGAGACCAGAGTTCCTGAAAACTCTGCCACCTTTGTGAATGGACCTGGCATTCACAATTTTTGATACTCAGACTCAGATAAAGGAGAGCAACAGACTTAAAATTTGGTGGGTAGATTTTATCTTTATCATCAGTGACAATGAACGAAAAGAGAAAAAGGTCATCTCTACTCCCAGAAAGGCAAGCCCGACATCTAAATCCTCCTGGGAAAGATGAACATAGAATCCCCACTTCCCAGCAGATTACGACAGTCAACTCTCATAATGGGAGGATGTTAGCACAGTGTCTTGAACACAGCGCATCCCCACATACCTGTGAGCATATAGTAGGTCCTCATGAAACATTCCTTTCATGAATAAATAAATGTTGTTTCCCCGTAACAGTCTTACTCAGACCCCACTGCTTTCTCTAGTCCCCGCTCAGTTCGGAAGTGGTGAGCAGAGAATGTCATCTTTTCAGAAGTTGTGAGTGGTCTTCACTGGGAACAAGCCGTATTTGTGTTCAGATAGGGTGGTTGGGTGTAAGGCACTCAGGTGCTTCCTTGATTTCTCTAGATTAACGCTGGGGGAAATGAGGTCTGGGAGAAGCAACTTCAGTGGTCGCTCAAAGTGCAAATTAATGACCTTCATCCCAGACTTGGAAAGTCATAACCTCCGAGTGTGGGCCCCAGTATCTGTTTTTAATGGGATCCGTAAGTGATTCGTAGAGACGTGAAATTCCGATGAGCAATGTTCCCCAAAGTCATTTTCAGCCTGACTCGCCATTGGGATCATTTGTGTATTTTTTTTAGAACTACCACCCCCTGTGTCCTACCCCCATAGCTTCTGTCAATTAGTCTTTGGCAGGGCCCAGGATCTTAATGGAGTGGCCCAGGTTAAACCGTGAGACTGGGTAAACACTGCGAGGCTCCCAGGTTCATTTCTGATGACCTAGTACAGGGTCTGGTCCATGGGGAAGCCTTCTCTACATAGACTTGAATGGGGGACGGTCAGTCTATCTCATGTTCCCAGGGTTGTAGTGGAATGTGTACGTGTCTCTAGGAGACAAGTACCTCCAGAGACAAGGGAGGAGAAACTCACATAACTCCATAAAAGAACCTTATTATGTGCACAACTTTTCCCAGGTCCCCAAAAGCAATGGAATTTTTAGTCAGAACATGCAGACCCTCAGAGGCCATGGCTCTGATTGGCTCTCACTCTGACTGCCATGGAAGGTCACTGAAGAAAAAAGAAAACCCTTAGAGCATTTAGGAGCAGGATACAAGTGGAGCAGGATAAGTACCTCTGTGACAGCAAGAGACACACACCTGGGCTTCTCAAAATAATTTCCACTGAAGCAGAGCTTCCTCCTTCATCTTTGGACATCACCCCTGTGCTCTCTGCTTTATTCATTCCCACCTACCTGGGTGTATGACTGTTGTCTCCTTTTCTTCACATCCCAGGGCTCTTTCCTTTGCTCAAAAAAGGTGACCAGGTTCAGCTTAGAGACAGCAAGACCTGTTTATTAAAAAAAGGAACATGACTCATCCCAGGAATTCTACACTTTCCAGTCCAGTATTGTGTTCAATAGAGAAGAGAGGACACTGTAAGTTATAGAAAATTACTTCACCAAATGGTATTTCCTGACAGCCCCTTTAAAACACTTAGGAAGCATTTCTAATTTGCAGATCCTTAACTCTACTTTCAAGTACTACTCAATCAAAAATAAGGAATGGATAGCCAATTTTACGATGTGGGCAACAATATCTTGTTTCATTTTATAAACATCTAGAATGATCACTGATCTAGAGTGAAAGATGCAGATCAACTCAAGAAATGAGAATGACAGAAGAAACATCGTGAAGACTTTCTTTGCATCAACAAATCCCTATTTCCTTGAAATGATTTCATTTATTTGTGCTGATTATATTATAGCATTTAGGATACTTGAACATATACTATAGGACTCTTGTGTTCTTTTCCTGAAGATACAATAAGTAATAAATAAGAGAATTACTGTGAAATGACAGTGGAATAAAAAGGAAATTTACAGAACATTTACTACCAAAAGCCTGAACAAAAATGAGAGGCTTCATTTTCCAAAGCAATCTACAAGTAAAGGGAAATGAAGTAGACAGGGGGAGTATTCGCATGAAATGCAATGGTTTATACACATCTCTCAGTAAATCCCTCCAAGACCCTATTAATGATAATTGGAAAATTATTAGCTTTCCAGTTGAATCTGGCAGACAGCCCCTGAATCAAGTGAACAAAATTAACATCAGTTTTAATGGGACAAATTGCTATCAGCTGACCAATGCACATGGGATTCATCATCATTGCGGGGATAGTTTTGCAAAATAGCAAACCGAAAAACATGAATCATACGAACAGGGTTAAGCACGTTTAAAACCACATATAACTCTCATGTCCTGTACTCTTGTGTATTTTAAATAGTAAGTCTTTCCTTGAGGCAATTGGGAGCTCTCTTTTTCAGAACTTTGGGTTATTCGGGGCCATATAGCAATCAGCTTTATTGGTGCTTTTTCATTATCCTTGTCTGCATAGTCTGATGCTGCATTCCAGACAGGACATATACATTACATGTTCTCCTTCTTCAAGCATATCCCCGGACCCAACCTCATATTCAGCGGGCATCTTGTGTATCAACACATCCCCAAGTTGATATGACAAAAAGGGAACATTTTCAGCATTTGCACATCAGTAATACGTGGTAGGAATTCTTTATGCTCTAAAGGGAGCCTGGATGGAGAAAAGGAGAGAAGGCGATAGGATGTAAGAGAGAAATATCCTAAAAATCTAACCTTGGCTATCATTAGGAAGAAAAGTATTGAAAACAAATTTGTTAGGCAGGACCACCAGAGGTAGAGAAGTAAATGTTTGCAAGTTCTAAATACATGGGATTTCAGCAAGAAAAGGGGACACAGCCGCTGACCTGGGTCACAGGTTTTACCTGAGAACCTGCCATTTCTTCCTCTTCCTCCTCCACTTCTAGGTTCCTTTCTCAGGCAATATTATGTAGATATATGGCACCTGTACATCTTTGAGGGCATCAGCACAGCGCCTTCACCTGCTACCTCCACTCTCAGAAGCAGAAGGCCCCTGAAATGCAGAAAGACCACGTTCCCCTCTCCCTTAATACGTGACAGATTCAGGAAGAAATGCGCTCCTACATGGAGGCCAAGGATATTCTCCTTCCCTGTTTGCATACGCCCTTCTGTCTCACAGTCAGCCACAAATGTTGCTACAGCAATAGCGTATGTGGGATGCACGGCCCTGACGCACCCACACAGACTCCATTACATTTCCTTGAACCACAGGCTGGACTCAACTCTCAGTATCTCTACTCAACACAGTTGAGAGTTCATATTTCAAAACCAACGACAAGCAAAGGGAAACTAAAAAGAAATGGCATTACCACATTAACTGAAGTGGATTATGCTCATCCTTCACTATTTCTAAGACCTTTATTAAAGATAAATGGAAAAAACATGAACTTCTCAGCGATGGAATCTCAAAGAAAGCACCTGAACCAGTAAAGGTCAGATGTTATAGGATACACGGATAGCAGATGACTGAAGCCCAAAGGACACAATATCACTGCTTGGGCATTTTTGGCAAAAATAAGGAAATCATAACCTGAATCGATCATGAAAAATGTCAGTTTTATGCAAATTTCAATCCATATAAACCTCCCATATGCTCTATTCCTAAAAGTTCATGTAAATAGCAAGCCTTTCTTAACAACATATAAATTGCCTCTCCTACTTTTTTTTTCAAAACTTTATGAGGGATTCAAGATTACTACGGTCATCCTGTTTATATGTGCAATTTCTCAATCCTGTTTCAAATAGAATATTGTATCCAGATGTAAAGTAATCACCACATTTTCACCTACTTCCCTAAAATCCCAACACCTAACTCCATCCCAGTGGGAATCTTGGATACCAATACTTTCCCTTGTTGATGTCTCACTAAGGGAATATTTTCAATACTTGAAAGTTATTAATTCATGGTGATAATTCTTCATGCTCTATAGGGAGACTGGATGCAGACAGAGGAGAAAAGGCTCTGGGACAGAAGAGAGTATTTTAAAGAGCTGATCGTGACTATCAGAATAAAAAACATAAGTAGTTGAAAACCACCTCACTAGGCAAGAAGTCAGTAGAGACTTAATGATTTGTATGTTCTCAATCCATGGCATTTCAGGAGGAAAAGAGGACGCAGCCTCTGACCCAGGACAGGACGTTTACCTGAGAAGCTGCCATTTTCTCCTCTCTTCTGCCTGCTCTGGGTCGTTTTCTCATCAATATTATGTTGAGGAATTAGGTCAGCACCTTGAGAATATGCCTTCTGTGGCATCAGCACAGCTCCTTCATCTGTTCCCACCATATCCACAGGCCAAACTTTCAAAGCCGACTTTGAAGTCCTGAAAAGGCCAGTCTCTCCTGTTCTTTGTCTAAGGAGAGAGTCAGGAACAAACAGCTCCTACATGGAGACCAGCTGTGAATTTGTTCTTTGTTGTCAACACGTTGTCTCCTCATAAATGTCCCAAAATACTGCTAACACAGGGTGTGTGGGCTGCACTAACGTTCCCCTTCCAAACCCCTGTAGAGCAGACTGTTGCTTCTCCTTAGACTAAAGCCTTGCCTCAGCTCTCACAAGTGTACCCAGAAGACCATGTGCTTAACCCTGATCTCTCTTTGGAATCACCTGGAGCACTTAATTAAAGCAACACTGAAGCTCCCACAGGACCAACAGACAGGTTCTCTGGGGAGCACACACGTGATGCTAGTTCTTAATACTGATCATGTGATCCTAATGGGAATTCAGTTATATATTGAATATATATATAATCCCTATATATATATATATTTATATATTTATTTTTATTCTTGGCTGCATTGGGTCTTTGTTGCTACACACGGGCTTTCTCTAGTTGTGGTGAGCAGGGGCCACTCTTCATTGCAGTGCACGGGCTTCTCACTGTGGTGGCTTCTCTTGTTGCAGAGCTCAGGCTCTAGGCGCGCGGGCTTCAGTAGTTGTGGCTCGTGGGCTCAGTAGTTGTGGCTCGCAGGCTCTAGAGTGCAGGTTCAGTAGTTGTGGCGCACGGGCTTAGTTGCTCCACGGCATGTGGGATCTTCCCGGACCAGGGCTCAAACCGGTGTCCCCTGCATTGGCAGGCGAATTCTTAACCACTGCACCACCAGGGAAGCCCAATCCCTGTATATTTTGAATGGCCATCTCACATGCTGTTTCATTTCATGCAGCTTTTCCTACAATTCGGGGCGAGTTTATTTCTAGGAAAATGTATTATTTCAGATAGATAATTGCACAGTCAAAACTCCTCTCTAATCCCCAGATTATTTAAGAGACTTCTGCTTAACACTGACTAGATTCTGAAGTTCCACTACAAGCATTAATAAAGTGATATTTACATAGGTATTTATATGTTAATCACACGATAATGCATTTACAGTTGTATTATGATTTATTGCTTCTTTTGGAGCATAAAATTGCCTTATATGCCACTCTCTTGTAAATGACGGTTTAATAATTATACTTAGGAATTACAGAGGAATGAATAAATTAAAAACTGACCAATGTGCAAATACAATCAATTTATATATATCTCACAAGATTAGGAAATTCTCTAATTATTATAAAAAAATAAAGGGAGTTCCCTGGTGGGCTAGTGGTTAGGATTTGGCGCTTTCACTGCCACGGCCCAGATTCAACCCCTGGTCATCAGGGAACTAAGATCCCGCAAGCTGTGTGGCATGGCCAAAAAAAAAAAAAAAGCCTGGATTCTCTGCAGTTATGAATCAAGAGAATGAAGGGGATTAGAGTTAAGAAACAGACTGTAATCAATGCAGCAGATTTCACCATCCCCCAGCTGGGATTATTAAAAGGAGCCAGAGAAATGTGAAATAGGGAAGAGAGGGTTGCAAAGACACAAAAGAGCTCATCAAGACTGGAATGCTTTGGGTGGCTCTAGATTCAGGGCAGGAGGAATCTAAGGGAGACGTTAGTCCTCTGGATGTGTTGAACCTGCTGCCTGTGCCTATTCAAGATGAAAACCATAGAAACATGGATCAGATCATGAGCACCTAACGTGAAACATCAGGGAATAATAACAGTCCTACAGCCAATAAGATGGTGATTCTGTTATGAAATAAAGCATAAAAGAATCCCAAATCCTTTTTCTGGTAACAAACCTAGCATAGTTAACCACTATGATGTACTTACAAATCTAGTTAGCTGTGTTCTTCCAATAGCTTATGTATATATTTATCTGGTATCCTAACTTGTCATCATAGTTTAAGTTGGTGGTAATTTATTTTATTGAGTACTGATGAGTTTCCATTTAGGTATAAAGATTTATTTCATAGCCCAATATCAATTATGCAAAAGACTTAGAGATTAACTTAATGTAGACGCTTTCATTGCAATACTACAGAAACCTGCCACATGACCAAGTTGGACTTAGTGAACGCAAGACAGGCTTAATATGAGGGCTGTTACAGAAAGACTTCTTTGCTTCTGTGCCTGAACAAAATGTAATTCCACCTAACAGGAATTGTTGAATGTCACAGTGTGCCTTAAAGTAGTTGTTATGAATCACTAATATTAATAAAATTGTGCAGGGTAGAAAAATATCACTAATTTTACATCATATGCTTATCAATTTATTAATGCAAGAGTGAAGTAAAACTATTAGCAATGAGGAGAGATTTGCCTTTTATGTTATTTTAACATACATGATAGTTATGCAAAAATGGAACCTCTCGTGTAAAGTCGGGTGCATTTTATTAAACTGGAGTCATATATTTTTGTTGGTAGACTTTTTAAAACAGAGCAAATATCACAAGATACATTTGAGCCTGACTTCTGTTCTCTGAAACACATTATTATATATTTATATTTCCTTAAGGCTTGACTCCTTTTCTTCAAGAGGGAAGACCATCTCATCAAAATGAACAGACCATTGACATTTGCAGTAGAAAAAATTCACTGTCTCCATTAAAGCACTTCATACACCCTGAGTTAGAGAACACATTTCTGTTCCAGCAACCACCATTTGGATACATCATTTCTGCACAGGACATAATGGTTTACGTACATTCATCTTACTCTTTATTATAAGCACGTGGTGTTACAGGCATATACCTGCAGTAATCCTGAAAATTTAGTCTCTGATTCCAGTAATTAATATGAACAATAGATTGGTTTCAATCTGTTGAAACCAATTAAAAGTATATTAAAGAGTACGTTAAAAAGTATATTAAAAGATTATATTAAATGTCCGGTTGAAGTGTTACTTGGATTCAACACCAAGAATCCCCTGTGATTTACGGCGAGCGTCATTGCGAATTACACTTAATTACATTCGAAGCATAACGGATTGATGTAGGAACTATAATCTCAATCTCTCTTTGCTAGTTCAGCTCAAGCTTCAGAATTATTTCATCTTCCTGTGTGGCTTTGGCACTGGACCGGAATGAAATTCTGAAGAATCACTTTTTCTGACATGAGCACGTACCTAAATTCCTGATAAGCTTCCTTCCATGGACAGTCATCCTTTCAGACTGAAAGAAAAAATTGTCACCGGACTCCTTTCTGTGCCAGAATGGTGGGCTCAGTGTGGTCAAGACAGCCAGTACTTATGTTGGAAGGCGGCAGTCATAAACCTAGGTGCGGTTTTGTGATTGTGGGACCTCATCTCCCTGCAGTACGGCAAGTATGCAATGAGAGAACAGTTCTGGGAAACGGAGGGTATTTGTGAAAAATTTTACCCTCGTCGTTAATTACCAAAAACTACAACCTACTAGTCTAGTTATTTCCAAGGAGATTATTGAAGAGTTTTGAGAGACTCCTTTTTTTTTTTTTTTACTTTATCCCAAAAGTAAAAGTCAGAGTCTCATGTGAAGGAAGCAGGAATTACTGAGTTGGCTATGGAAACCGGAAATACACAGGAGCCTGGAAGATCCTATAGAGGCTCAAATCAAAAGTCTGGTGGCACATCAAGGGGAAGGAGAGCTAAACTGAAAGAGCTCCCAAATGGCCAAATGTAGATCAACTTGAACAACAAAATAAATGGTAATAAATGTACCGAATGGTAATATAAAATATTCAATAAATACATAGGATTCCATATCAACGTTAGAAAAATAACTATAGAAATGAATGGAGAAGAGAAATATATTCCTTACCTAAAAATGATGACTAATATATGGAGTTATTCCTCTTTTCTAATAGGGAAGCTTATTTTACTCCCCTCGCCCCAGCCCCACGTTGAGTATGAAAAACACTTAGTAATTTCCTGGCAAAGAAGAGAATATGGAAAAGAAAACCACAGTCACTCCACATTGGAGAAACTTGGCAAATACTTTACACAAGTGATTCACCAACTTAATGATAAATTAAGTCAATTATCAAATGATATGACATGATGAGCTATTCTGGAGAAAGGTTCCACATCTCACTTATTCTAATCATGAGGAAAACATATCACAATCTCAACTTCAGGGATATTCTAAGCAGGGCCTCATCAGTATTCCTCACACTTGCCAAGGTCATGAAAAACAAGGAAAGACTGAAAGAGTGTTAATACAGCAGAAGAGACAGAGAACATGTGACGACTATATGTACTGTAGTGTTCTGGACTGGGTCCTGGAAGAGAAGAATGACACAGGGTCAAAACTGGTGAGATCATATATGGAATCTATAAAAACGGTACTGGGGCTTCCCTGGTGGCACAGTGGTTAAGAATCCGCCTGCCAATGCAGGGGACGCGGGTTCGATCCCTGGTCTGGGAAGACCCCACATGCCGTGGAGCAACTAAGCCCGTGTGCCACAACTACTGAGCCTGAGAGCCACAACTATTGAGCCCACGTCCCACAGCTGCTGAAGCCCGTGCGCCTAGAGCCCATGCTCCGCAACAAGAGAAGCCACCACAATAGGAAGCCCGTGCACCGCAACGAAGACCCAACGCAGCCAAAAATAAATAAATAAATAAATAAATAAATAAATAAATAAATAAATTTATATATATTAAAAAAAACAGTACTGATCAACCTAGTGGCAGGGCAGGAATAAAGACGCAGACGTAGAGAACGGACTTGAGGACACAGGTGGGGGGGCGGGGCGGGAGAAGGGGAAGCTGGGACAAGTGAGAGAGTAGCACTGACATATATACACTACCAAATGTAAAATAGATAGCTAGTGGGAAGCTGCTGCATAGCACAGGGAGATCAGCTCGGTGCTTTGTGACGACCTAGAGGGGTGGGATCGGGAGGGTGGGAGGAAGGCTCAAGACGGAGGGGATATGGGGATATATGTATACATATAGCTGATTCACTTTGTTAAACAGCAGAAACTAACACAACATTGTAAAGCAATTATACTCCAATAAAGATATAAAAAAAAACTGGTGAGATGCAAATAAAATCTGGAGTACAGTAATAGTAAAGTAACTAGTTTCCTAGTTTTCACAAATGCAGCATGGTAATATACAAGGGTAACTATAGAGGAAACGGAATGAAAACATATTTGAGATCTCTCTGTTATCTATGCAGCTTTTCTACAATTCTAAAACTATTTCAAAATAAAATATTTACTTAATATTTAAAATTTTATAAAAGTTTATAATTTAATTACAAATAGTTATATTAACTGATTACCTGTTTGAGTTTATTTATTTCCTTTTTTACTTTATCTGGAAGGCACTTGACCATTTTCTTGATTTTCAAAAATAATCAGACTCTTTATTAAACAAAATAGATTCATCTATTCTGCCTTCTATGTTGTTCCAAATTTAATGAAAAACTCCTCTATAACTGTATTTTCCAGGGACTTCCCTGGTGGCGCAGTGGGTAAGGCTCCATGCTCCCAATGCAGGGGGCCCAGGTTCAATCCCTGGTCAGGGAACTAGATCCCACATGCATGCCACAACCAAGAGTTCGCATGCCACAACTAAGGAGCCCACGAGCTGCAACTAAGACCCAGGCAACCAAATAAATATTAAAATAAAAGAAATGTATTTTCCAGTTCAGGAGTCCATCTTGAAACCTCTTTCTTGTCAACAAAGGGGATAACACAGGAAAATCTTCCTTCTACAAATTATAAAAGGCCATTTTCCCATACACCAAATCTCTAATGAATTGTGGCCTCCCATGTGCTGTTTTCTTGAAATTCAGTTGAAACATCTTGTGTTCTATGTAGTGACCCTACGCTCATTTTTCCACTGTTTATTGAAAAGATTTCAGTAAGTTAATCTATCTCAATAAGCATGATATTTCAAAGGTCCACCATTTATGACAGCAAGACACATAAACCTAGGCTTCTCAAAATAATTTCCATTGAAGCAAAGCTTCCTAAATAACATTTTAAAGCCTAGCTTCCTCCTTCATCTTTGGACATCATACCTGTGCTATCTGCTTTATTCATTCCCACCTACCTGGGTGTAGGAACTGTTGTCTCCTTTCCTTCACATCCCAGGGCTCTTTCCTTTGCTCAAAAAAGGTGACCAGGTTCAGCTTAGAGACAGCAAGAACTGTTTGTTAAAAAAAAAGGAACATGACTCATCCCAGGAATTCTACACTTTCCAATACAGGACTGTGTTCAGTAGAGAAGAGAGGACACTGTAAGTTATAGAAAATTACTTCACCAAATAGCATTTCCTGACAGCCCCTTTAAAACACTTAGGAAGCATTTCTAATTTGCAGATCCTTAACTCTACTTCCAAGTAGTACTCAATCAAAAATAAGGAATGGATAGCCGATTTTACGATGTGGGCAACAATATCTTATTTCATTTTATAAACATCTAGAATGATCACTGATCTAGAGTGAAAGATGCAGATCAACTCAAGAAATGAGAACAAGATGAAACATCGTGAAGATTTTCTTTGCATCAACAAATCCCTATTTCCTTGAAATGATTTCATTTCTCATTTGTGCTGACTATATAATAGCTTTTTTTTTTTTTTTTCCAGTACACGGGCCTCTCACTGTTGTGGCCTCTCCCATTGCAGAGCACAGGCTCCGGACGCGCAGGCTCAGCGGCCATGGCTCACGGGCTCAGCCGCTCCGCGGCATGTGGGATCTCCCCGGACCAGGGCACGAACCCGCGTCCCCTGCATCGGCAGGTGGACTCTCAACCACTGCGCCACCAGGGAAGCCCTATAATAGCATTTTAGGATACTTGAACATATACTGTAGGACTCGTTTTCTTTTCCTGAAGATACAGAAAGTAATAAAGAAGAGAAAAACTGTGACATGACTGTGGAATAAAATGGAAATTTACAGAACAGTTACTAACAAAAGCCTATATCTCCACTGAACAAAGGTGAGAGTCATCCTTTTCCAAAGCAATCTACAAGTAAAGGGAAATGAAGTAGACAGGGGGAGTATTCGCATGAAATGCAATGGTTTATACACATCTCTCAGTAAATCCCTCCAAGACCCTATTAACGATAATTGGAAAATTATTAGCTTTCCAGTTGAATCTGGCAGACAGCCCCTAAACCAAGTGAACAAAATTAACATCAGCTATACTGGGACAAATTTATATCAGCTGCCCCATGCATACAGGACTCATCATCATTGCCGTGATACGTTATAAAATAAAATGAATAAAATAAAATAGAATAAAATAAAAATCTAATCATGAGAAAAGTGTTAAGCAAATTTAAAGCCACACACAACTCTCATATTCTGTACTCTTGTGTATTTTAAATGGTAAGTCTTCCCTTGAGGTAATTGAGAGCTCTGTTTTTCAGAACTTTGGGTTGTTCTGAACCATATAACCATCTGCTTTATTGGTGCATATTCATAATCTTTGGCTACACAGACAGATGCTGCATCCAGACAGGACCTAGACCTTACATATTCTCCGTCTTCACTGATATCCCAGGACCCAACCCCATATTCAGTGGGAATCTTGTGTATAAAGACATCCCCACGTTGATTTGACAAAAAGGGAACATTTTCAACATTTGCACATCAGTAATTCACGGTAGGAATTCTTCATGCTGTAAAGGGAGCCTGGACAGAGAGAATGAAAGAAGGACCTGGGCTATAAGAGAGGAATATTCTAAAGATCTAACCTTGGCTATCATTAGGAAAATAAAGTAGCTGAAACACAAGTTTGTTAGGCAGGACCATCAGAGTTAGAGAAATAAATGTTTACAAGTTCTAAATACATGGGATTCCAGCAAGAAAAGGGGACACAGCCACTGACCTGGGTCACAATATTTACCTGAGAAGCTTCCTCTTCCTCCTCCATTTCTAGATTTTTCTCAGGCGATATTATGTAGAGAAATCACACCTGTACCTCTTTTTTTTTTTTTTTTTCGGTACGCGGGCCTCTCACTGTTGTGGCCTCTCCCATTGCGGAGCACAGGCTCCAGACACGCAGGCTCGGTGGCCATGGCTCACGGGCCCAGCCGCTCCGCGGCATGTGGGATCTTCCCGGACCGGGACATGAACCCATGTCCCCTGCATCAGCAGGCGGACGCTCAACCACTGCGCCACCAGAGAAGCCCACCTGTACCTCTTTGAGGACATCAACACAGCCCCTTCATCTGCTATCCCCACTCTCAGAGGCAGGATGACCTTGAAATGCAGAAAAGGCCACACTCTCCTATCCTTTGTCACCTGAGAGATTCAGAAAAAAATGAGTTCCTACGTGGAGACCAAAACATGATTTTCTCCTGTCCTGTTTCCACAGTCAGCCACTAATTCTGCAGCAGCAATGGGGAACGTGGATTGCAGACACCTGACGCACCACACAGGCTCTATTCCCTTTCCTTGAACTGAAGGCTGACCTCAACTCTCACACCACAAAAATATCTGAGAGCCCTCTTGCATAACCTTGGTTTCACCCTGGAATTGCCTGGAACACGTAATTAAAACAAATTTATTTGTAATCTATATAAATTATGTTGTTCCCCTGAAACTATGTTGTACACCTGAATCAAATATAATATTGTAGGTCATGTACATTTCATATTCTTAAACATGTGCTCTCAGGCAGACTCTGTGAAGGAGGTCACAGGTAATAGTAGTAACTGAAACTCGCCACGTCATCTTTATTGTAAGTCTAGAGTGATAAGCACTTATGTAAATCTTGCCTCTCAAACTTTAATATGCATACAAAGCATTCTAGCACCCACGGAAGAAACTGTGATTCTGCAGGCTTGAAGTGGGGCCCGTGAATTGGCAGCTCTAACAAGCTTCTTCCTCGTGCTGCTGCTGCTCCCCAGACCCATTTTTAGTAGCACTAGAGAAAGCAGGCACACCACACCTCAGCCCCTTCCACCAACCACCTTATCTCAAGACAGCTACTGTTGGTTTCACTAAAAGCCACCATCATGGTCTTAAAGGATCCCATGTTTGGCTGGCACTTTAAGGTTTACAGAAGGCTAATAAAGGTTATAACATCTGAAAAAGTCTCTATTTGGAAAACAACATGTATATAGTCATTAGTGCAACGACTACTGAGCATCTACTCTGTGTTTACAAGTAGTTTATGGTGCACTGTTTTGGAAACCTCACAGCTCTTATGGGAGTTAATCTTCATAATACCCTGGGAATTTGGCACTAGGAGGCTCATAATAACCATGAGGGTGTAGATACTGGGACTCACCTTTTTGTCTCTTCTTCTGTTTCCCTATCATTGATTTTTAAAAAACTGTTTGCATACAATAGAAGCTACCTATAGGACTTCCCTGGTGGCGCAGTGGTTAAGAATCCACCTGCCAGTGCAGGGGGCACGGCTTTGAGCCCTGGTCCGGGAAGATCCCACATGCTGCTAAGCCCGTGCGCCACAACTACTGAGGCTGTGCTTTAAAGCCTGCGAGCCACAACTACTGAGCCCACATGCCACAACTACCGAAGCCCACGCGCCTAGAGCCCATGCTCCACAACAGTGAGAAGCCCTCACACCACAACAAAGAGTAGTCTGCACTCACCGCAACTAGAGAAAACCCCGTGCACAGCAACGAAGACCCAACGCAGTCAAAATAAATAAAATAAATAAATATTTTTTTAAAAAAAGAAGCTACCTATAGGTGGCTGGAGGAATACAGAAAGGAAGGGTGTCTTAGAAGTTCAGAGAGTTTTCATTGTTTTATGTACACTTTTATTTCCTTCCTAATATGGTAAAGTTTTAAGTTTATAAGTAAAAGCCAATCAGTTTTCCTAACTGGCTGTATTTTTATACTTCCATCAGCAGTACATGGTAATTTTAACTCCTCCCCATTCTCAGATATATGTCTACGTATAGCTGATTCACTTTGCTTTACAGCAGAAACACAACATTGTAAAGCAACTACATTCCAATAAAAATTAAAAAAAAATTCCTCCCCATTCTCAGTAAAATTTGATGTTACCAATTTTTGTTTTATTTTTGTATTTAATTTAGGCATCTAGAAATTTGACGTGCCGTCCTATTATTGTTTCCCTGGTGTCTAGCAGAAATAAATAAAAAATGTGATATAGAGGATGAATATTATTCAGCCTGGAAAAAAAAAAGGACATCCTTCCATTTGAGACAACATGAATGAACCTGAAAGACATTATACTAAGTGGAATAAGCCAACACAGAAAGGAAAATACTGTATTATCTCAATTATATGTGGAATTATACTGAAGACCAGCTCATAAAACAGCAGAATCTTGACTGTCTGGAACTTGCTATGGGGGAGACAGGAGATGCTGCTCAAATGGTACCAAAATTCAGTTATGCAGGATGAATGAATTCTGGAAATCTAAGTACAGCCTGGTGAAACAATTATAGGGTATATTATACTTGAGATTTGCTAGGAGAGTGTATTCAAGTGTTCTCACCAGCAAAAAATGGAAGTAAGTGAGATGACAGGTATGTTAATTAGCTTGAATGTGGTAATCATTTCACAACATACATGTTTATTTACATTTTTGAACTTGTACAAATACTGGATCTGCAGAAATGGAAAGCAGGGTGCCAGATGACATGGCTTATGAAGTGCAGGATTTAATGAGAAATTAAGACTCCAAGCAGAAATTAACACAACATTGTAAATCAACTACACTTCTATTAAAAAAAAAAAAAAAAAGACTCGGGGACTTCCCTGGAGGTCCAGTGGGTAAGACTCTGTGCTCCCAGTGCAGGTGGCCCGGGTTTGATCCCCGCTCGGGGAACTAGATCTCACACGCATGCTGCAACTAGGAGTCCACATGTCGCAACTATGAGCCCACATGCCGCAACTAAGACCCAGCACAGCCAAAATTAAAAAAAAAAAAAAAAAGACTCCAAAACATAGAGGTCTTTGCTCCCGCACATCTGCTTTTGGGTTTCAGCAAAATGTGACCATCTGCCGCTGAGGTGTGGGAGGAGCAGCCAGCCCAACACTGATCTCCTGTAACCTGTGCAGGGAGGGGAGGACCCAGGGTAGGACAGACCTGGACACAGCCTCCTGAGGGCGTAGATCTGGGTGGGGCTGGGGAAGGAGCCCCCTGTGTGCACTGCTCTCCCTGTCTCTGGGGCATTTCCCCTCACTGTCTTTCCTAAACCTGCCCAACAGAAACTTAACCTTCAGAGTTCATATTCTTTTAACCCATTTAGTCCCTTCCCTGCCTGTTTTAAAAAATAAGATAAAAAGCACTTTAACAGAAACACAATTTTCTGGGACAATTATACTAGAAGCTATTTTATTCTTAACAAGTTTAAAGAAATGCAAGTCATCATCATCAATAACATCATCACCTCTCCTGTCAGGTGACGGCCCCTTCAAGGGGTGACACCAGGACTCACACACAACAGAGGAAGGGAACTGGCCCAAATGAAGCCAAAGTCCCCTACAAAGCACTCCTTTGGGTACCAGCCACACAATCCTGAATTCAAACATTTAACCATTTGTAATATCCTTTGGGTCAGGCTCTGTGAAAGAGTTCAGGTAACATCAGCCATTCACAAATATCTCCTCACATGTGCTACAGAACGTGTATTTCTTAGAGTGGCCATGCGATAGAATTCTGACCAATGATATGGAAAGAGAAGATCAGGGGAGCATTATGTCTCCCAAGTTGAAAAGGAGTGGCTTCAAATCAAAACCTCTATTATGTCCTATGAGATTCACACATGCTCCTTCTTGCTGCATGGAGCATGGTTCGATCCTTGATAGTGGGGCAACCACACTGGAATTATGAAAGAACAAAAGTGTACACAATGCCTGCATGTAGACAATGCCAGAGAGAAGTGAAAAATGAAAAGGTACCTTATAAGTTTTCACAGCCATTTTATCAGCTATGAGCACCTACCTATTCCCTGTGTACATAGCACCAAACGTACATCTTCTTTTTTATACATATGCATTAGTCCATTCTTGGTATAGCTGAAAACAAACTACCAGCTACAGAAAATGACACATCATTATATTTCATTTATACCAACGTTAAATGTGAGCATAACCTGCTACCCAACTCCACTGTATCAATTACCACAACTGAAAAAAATCCTCCTTCCGCTCCAGTCAAGATAAGTACAAAGACAACGTGGGTTGTGAAAAACTTGGGAACTTCTAGTCTAGGAACTAAATAAACTGTTTAAAAAAGAAAGGCTCGGGCTTCCCTGGTGGTGCAGTGGTTGAGAGTCCGCCTGCCGATGCGGGGGACGCGGGTTCGTGCCCCGGTCCGGGAAGATCCCACATGCCACGGAGCGGCTGGGCCCGTGAGCCATGGCCGCTGAGCCTGCGCATCCGGAGCCTGTGCTCCGCAACGGGAGAGGCCACAACAGTGAGGGGCCCGCATACCGCAAAAAAAAGAAAGGCTCACTGCCTCTGACTGGTGAACTTCTCACACAACTAAGTGACGCCTCATGCAGAACACAGAACTCTTTTTATTTATTTATTTCTGGCTGCGTTGGGTCTTCGTTGCTCTGTGTGGCTTTTCTCTAGTTGCAGCGAGCGGGTTGCGGTGTGTGGGCTTCTCATTGCGGTGTCTTCTCTTGTTGCAGAGCACGGGCTATAGGTGTGTGGGCTTCAGTAGTTGTGGCACGTGGTCTCAGTAGTTGTGGCTCGCGGGCTCTAGAGTGCAGGCTCAGTAGTTGTGGCGCATGGGCTTAGCTGCTCTGCGGTATGTGGGATCTTCCAGGACCAGGGCTCGAACCTGTGTCCCCTGCATTGGTAGGTGGATTCTTAACCACTGCACCACCAGGGAAGTCCCCAGAACCCAGAACTCTTGACAAGACTATCACTCTGTTAAGAGAAAGGTCCCTGCCACGTGTGAGCGGAAGGTCACTTATTTAAAGTGGACATAATTTATGTTGCAGTTATGTTCC
Source organism: Aethalodelphis obliquidens (assembly GCF_003676395.1). NCBI lineage: Eukaryota > Metazoa > Chordata > Mammalia > Artiodactyla > Delphinidae > Aethalodelphis > Aethalodelphis obliquidens. The sequence goes on from NW_020838006.1 coordinate 9,610,075, forward strand.
TGGCACCTCATTTTCTGTGAAGCACAGCACACGCCTTGCTGACCTGCCTATTACAGTGTCCGGAAGGCTTCCTCATCTCCAACATCTAGGTTGCCGTGTGATATTTTAAAGCTATATTCACAAAGTTTGTTTCATTCAACACCCCCTCTCCGTCAAACTGCCACCAATCTAAGCCTGGGAAAACGTAATAATCTCTGTATACCAACAGCATCTAGTCTTCAGTCTTTCTGCCTAGAAATTTGTTTAAATCACAAGGACAGAATCTGATTTCCCAGATTCTCAGAAACCCAGCACATTTGCCAAGTCTCCATCTCCATCATTTGTACATCAGAACACACCACCACTAGGGGCCTAAGACCTTGGAGTGACTAACGGGAGCTTCCTTGCAGTTTCCTCCCTCCATTTCCAAAGAACTCTCCATAGTTACTTTCAACAAGTCTCATGCGTCTCTCTAAGAAAAACACCATTAGCCTATCTTATCAGTCTTCACACATCTCCTAGCGCTAACTGCCTGAGTTAAGATTCTGGTCCATTGAAGCTGCTCCACTCTTACCACAATTAAGTGATCACAGTGTTGCACGTGAACCTTAATTCGTCACTTAAATTTCTCATTGTTTTAGAAAAATATTGAAAGCACACATCAGAAACTACCAGGGCCTGCGTGGATGACTGGGGGTGAGGAGAGCAGTGAGAACCCTGTGTCCATAACAAAAGGCAAAGAAGGACAATGACTGGCATTCATATGTAGCAAGGATGACAATGAGGTTACACAGAAGAACTGGAAATAATTAGGAAGTGAAACGAGTCGATTTTTCTCCTAAATTCAGAGTGTCAGTTGTGCGACCAGAGAACAGCTATCCTCTCTCCACTTGCAGAGTTTATGCAATTGTACATTTAATACATTTTCTGTCTCTTACGTCATGCTGCAGCATTACTCAATTGGAATATTTTTCTCCTAACTATACAGTATCTACTATACACCCATCACCATCATGTGTGTTTGTTCACTCCATGTAAATGCCTAAACAACCTCATGACTTAGGAATTCTGCAGGTTTTCACCTGGTCAAATTGTCACAGTAAAGTGGATAACTTTGATAATGTCACTTATAAGAATTGGAAGAAACAATAACTGAAGAAAAGTTGTCTTACCGTTCCTCTCTAATTAAGAAGAAAAAGGGACTTCCCCGGTGGTCCAGTGGCTAAGACTCCACGCTCCCAACGCAGGGGGCCCAGGTTCGATCCCTGGTCAGGGAACTAGATCCCGCATGCCTCAACAAAAGATCCTGCATGCCGCAACTAAGACCCAGTGCAGCCAAATAACTAAATAAATAATAAAAGAAATATTTTAAAAAAGAAGAAGAAGAAGAAAGGAATCACAAAGAATCCCAAGCAGGTCAGACAGAAAGTGAGAAATGTCCACTGCAAAAATTAAATCTCTCTTCCACCCCAGTGATCCTCTCTCGAGGCAATCAATATGAAGTATCTAAGTATCTTTCCAGTTTTCTCTGCCATAGACAAATATTTATTTATTCAAGTGGGAGCTTTCTCAACATACCATGGAATTTATTTCCTAACCACCCTAGTAGGTCCTGTAGTTTCTGGAAGCTACTATTGCATCTATAACTTTCTTGGACATGTGTCTTTGCACTTATTTGTAACAAATCTTCCAAAGTGGAACAGCTGTGTCACATGATATGTGCATCTTTACCTTCAGGAAATGTTGCCAAAGAGCCTTCCAGAGACTTCATTGTGACACTCCCATAAAAAGATGGGAAGATGCCTTAAAAACAAAAATGAAAACACCGCTTACTATAAACTTTTAATCTTGGCCAATCTGATGGGTGAAAAAATGAAATCTCATAGCTGTTGCAATTTGGCTTCATGATCACCCTCATTACTACTCAGATTGAAGACGTTTTCATATATTATGATACTTTGAAGTACCTAGTACTATTCTTAGTCCATTTAACTTTGGGAATGTTGGTCATTTTTTAAATAGATCTACAAGAGCTCTTTTTATACTACAGGATAGCTTTTGCTTATTAGGTGTATTGGAAGTACTTTTCACAGCACCATTACCTTCTGACCTTGTAGGCTTTGCCACACGTATATTTTAACTTCTATGAAGTCAATTTTATTTACCTTTTTCTTTCTGTTCCTAGGTTTCCTGTTTCCTGTGAAACACCTTCACTCTAAGATAATTTTTCATATTGCCTTCGTCTCCTTCTTCAATGTCACTCCAAGAAAGAAGCAGCTGGAAGCCCGGAGGGTCTGAGTTTGTCTCTCTGCAGCTTTTCAGAGCAGCCTTCCTTGCCTTTGGAGATGCTTCTCAAACAAGAGTGGAGTCTGCAGAGCACAGCCTGCCAGGAGGTCACAGGGGCTTGGAGTCGGGGAAGTCACAAGCGTGGAATCATTTGGGGAATCCGGGTGACGGTTATATGGGAAATCTTCTACTATGCTGACTAGATTTCTGTGCATCTGAAATTATGCTGAAATAAAGATTTTTTAGAGGGATAAAACAGGGAGCAGCGCACGGCCACACAGCCACAAGTTGGGGTGAGAGGGTGGAGGCCCTGCATACCCTCCAGATGAAAGACAAGGGTTTGGAGGTGGTTGGCCAAGGCAAGATTTCACCCACTCACTGCTGGACGTGCCCACAAGCCCTTCAGCTTCTTTCCTGCATTCTCTGGGCGAGACTCCAGCCCTGATATCTGGGGCTTCCTCGGAGTCCGTCCTCTGGGGAGGAAACAAGCCCTAAATATGCGGTCCTGGGTTAGTCGTGATCCTGCCCTGGCTGCCATGGGTGGGTTTTGGGAAAGGGGCATTGATTACGAATAATAAAACCTTGGAACCTTACATGTCAGACCTAGGAACCAGGAGCCAAGATGAGCCAATTTAAAAGGGAAAGAAAATGGAGAATGACACCCGTTTGTCTCATATGTCACCCCAAAATAGGGCCAGGCCCCGTGACCTCACCTGCGTGTGTCTAGCCATTCCAGCTACCGTCAAGATCAACTCTAGAAGAGCTGGACTAACCTTGACTAACTTTCTAGTTTTCTTTGTTTTTTTCATTTCAAGTTGAAAAGTTAGAGATGCTTGTGATTTTTAAAATTTTGTTCTATATTTTGAACAAATAATGCCTCCACATGGCTCAAAATTTTAAAAGTACCCCAGCCACTTTAATGCATCCTAGCTGCTAGTTTCTTTTAGAGCTTTCCAGAGATGTTATATGCACTGAGAAGCAAATATGTTTATGCATAATTTCCCTTCTAATTCATACAAAGGGGAGCAATGTGTTCTGCGCTTTGAGTCTTTCCATGGAAACTGTATCTTGGAAACACTGGAGATCTTTCCATCAGCATGTGGAGACCTGGCCCATTCTTTTTCACGGCTGCGTAGTGTTCCATTGTATGGCTGGCCCATCATTTAGTTAACTAGCACCCTATCCATAGGCATTTAGGTGGCTTTCAACATCTCACTAGTACAATCAGCACTGCAAAGAATAAGCTTGTACAGAGATCATTTTACCTGTTTGTGTGTATTATCTATAGGAAGGATTTAATGCCTTGAAGTGGAAATGTTGGGCCAAAGAGCTTAAACATTTGTAATACGGATAGACATTAATGCTCTGCTCTCCACAGGGGCACTTGTCATTTTCTTAAGTGATGTTAATTCTACTGAAAGGAGCCAGCCTGGTGTGGCAGCAGAAGTCGCAGACCAGGGGAGAGGGGAATCTGAGACGGAGCCCAACCCTGCAGTAACGCGTTGCATGTCCCTGGGAAAGCCGGCTTTGTCTGATTCCTCGCCTGAGAAGTGAAGGGACTGAGTAAGGTGCCCAGGGACTTCCCTGGTGGTCCAGTGGTTAAGACTCTGTGCTTCCAATGCAGGGGGCGTGGGTTCGATCCCTGGTTGGGGAACTAAGATCCCACATGCCCTGTGGCGCAGCTGAAAAAAAAACGAGTAAGGTGCCCAGGACCCGACAGTCACCTTTGCTGCCATAAGGAGAGGCAGAGGTACCCCTTGGAATAATGAGAACCGGGTCAGCAGCTTTCTGCAGTCCTCCGAATAAAAGAAACCAAGGCCTAGTGCACACAGCACTTACAAAAACCTGGGGCTGGGCTCTGTCTGCAGGGAGGCCCTGGTCCTGCTCTGGGGGCTCAGGGATGGGAGGGGGATGCTTACTTTTCTCTGTATTTCCTTTTCCACCATTAGAATTTAGCACCATGTGCATGAATTACCTATTCAAAAGTTAAATTCACTATTTAGAACAGAAACAAAGAGAAGCCTTCTGGAAAGCATCCTGGCCTGGGAGGGAGGAGGTCTGGGTTTTAGCTGCTTCACTTCTCTGGGCCTCCTTCATCTCCTTTGACCAGTGAGGGGCTTGAACAAGATGAACTTTCTCTGGTTCCAAGCCAGAGTGAGTATAAAAGCATCCAAGGGGAACAGACTTTGGGGTCAGACAGAACTGGGCCTGAGTCCTGGTTCCCTCAACAGAACTGCTGTGTGACCTTGGGCAAGTTACTCAACCTCTCTGTGCCTCCATCACCTCATCTGGAAGATGGAGATAAGAACACCCATGTCACAGGTCTGTTGGGGGGAGTAGGAGGTCATTTGTCTAAAGCAGGTTCTATGGTGCCAGGCTCAGTAAAGGGTGCTGTAATCAGGTGAGGGCAATTCTAAATACTCTACAGAAAATGAGCTCTACAGGGAACCTTAGAGAGTGTCCATTCTGACATCCTCAGTTTACAGATGCAAAGTGGCAGTGCAGAGAGGGTGGGATATATTGGCTGTCAGCCGAGGAACCCAGCACGCCTTCCTTCTCTCTTCCTGCCCAGAACTTCTGGGCCTCAGGAGATGTGGCTCTAACTCAGTTCCTTGTGTGATGGCATTTTATCCATCAGCTGGTCCCAAAGAGTCGTCTATTTTCACGTTCCCTGCCTGGCACAGGTGACACCAGGGTCTGGTCACAGGCCACTGGGACTCTGAGGCCCCAGTATTGCAGCTCCAAAACCACGCCACGGTCTGGCCTTCCCAAGTGATGGATCCCAGCCAACTCCTGGGATATTGGGGTCAGGGACATCCCACTTAAGACCCTCTGCTCTCTACTCACAGAGAGGACAGGCTTCAGGCCCTACCATGGGACAGGAAGTTCAAAATGCAAACTCTCCTAGAAAGATAGGCATGGACCGAATTTCACATTAACCCAGAGATGATGGGATGAGTAGAAGGGAGAAGAGAGAAAGGCAGGGAAGAAGGGCCTGAAAACAACAGGAGGGGTGAGAGACGGGTATTCATTTCAAAATGAAACTCACAGGGGACTGATTTTATAGCCAGGAATGGAATCTCCTCATTTCTGTGTCCCCAGCCCATGGCCTGGCACACGGCCAGTGCTCAACAGAGGAATGAATGCACGCGTCAACGAACGGGTGAGCAGCTCAGAGACCTGTTGTTTAACTGGGATAATGTGTGAGGAAAGGCTCTGCACCACGAATCTCAGTGCCGCCAGCGCCTGGCACACAGTAGGGCCTAAGTCGCTGTGTGCTGATGGCACGGGTGCGCCTCCCAGAGGTGGGGGAAAACTATGTCCTCTTCTTCCAAAGGAAGCTGGTAGTCTCTTTTGGAAGGAGAGCCTCATCAGCATTGCTTTGGGGATTCAAACCTGCCCCCGGCCAAGCTCTGTGAGCATCTCCCGGGTCTGAGGAAGGAGGGAGGCGAGGCCCTGTCTAAATCATAAAGACGTTGCATCCTGATACATTTTCCTCCCTTTCTTGTGGAGACGAGGAGGAGTTAGTAAATCCACATCCACAGATCTGCAGGAGCAAAATCTTGTCTTCTTGTATCAGAAGCTATAAGCTCATTTCTAATCCGACAAGTCCACACAAAAACTTGTACACAAATATTCTTATCAGCATTACTCACAATAGCCACAAAGTGGACACAACCCATATGTCCATCACAAGGTGAATGGATAAACAAAATGTGGTACCTGCACACAATGGAATAGCATTCAGTCATAAAAAGAAATAAAGTACTGATACATGTTACAACCTGGATGCGCCTTTAAAATATTATGCTAAATGAAAGAAGCCAGACGCAAAAGGCCATATACTGTATGATTCTATGCCTATGAAGTGTCCGGAATAGGCAAATCCAAAGAGACAGAAAGCAGATTTGATTGCCAGGGGGCTGGGGTACCGTAGCATGGAGAGTGACTGCTAATGGGTGTGGGAGTTTCTTTTTGTGGTGGTAAGATGTTCTGGAATTAGACAGTGGTGATGGTTGAAAACTTTGTGAATATACTAACAAAATACTGAATTATACACATTAAAAAAGAAATAAGTAAAATTTTAAAACCAGAAAAAAAATTAGTAACACTAATCAGGTTATTGGCTGTTGAACCTGGACGTCAAACTGTCAGCTCCAGAGCAAACAAACTCCAACCCATCATCCAGGGTGCACACCAGAAAGACAAATACAGATACACAGTTCATTCTCGTATCAAGGTACGATACCTCTGGGGCTTCCCTGGTGGCGCAGTGCTTGAGAGTCCGCCTGCCGATGCAGGGGACACGGGTTCGTGCCCCGGTCCGGGAAGATCCCACGTGCCGCAGAGTAGCTGGGCCCGTGAGCCATGGCCGCTGAGCCTGCGTGTCCAGAGCCTGTGCTCCGCAACGGGAGAGGCCACAGCAGTGAGAGGCCCGCGTACTGCAAAAAAAAAAAAAAAAAAAAAAAAAAAA